>NC_068329.1:9169523-9471428 GCF_000147395.1 Oryza glaberrima
TACGGTGCATTCCGCACCCAGGCCATGATTTGGCAAAGTGGTTTCTTCTAGCCAACAATGTACGAAGACTCAAGAGAATTCGTCAGTAGATGCACCAGCTGCCAGAGGCAAGGAGGAATCACTGCTCGTGATGCAATGCCCCTCACATACAATTTGCAAGTCGAGATATTCGATGTTTGGGGTATAGACTTCATGGGACATTTCCCTAAGTCTCGCAGCTGCGAGTACATTCTGGTGGCAGTTGACTATGTCTCCAAGTGAGTTGAGGCTATGCCATGCAGCACCGCGAATGTGAGGCATGCTAGGAAGATGTTCACAGAAATCATTTTCCCTAGATTTGGTACCCCCAGAATGGTCATAAGTGACGGAGGTTCTCATTTCATTGACAAAACCTTCTGAGACCTCCTACGAGAAATGGGAGCCAAACACAATGTGGCCACTCCTTACCATCCACAGACCAGTGGTCAAGCAGAAACATCAAACAAACAAATCAAGAATATTCTGCAAAAGACGGTCAACAAAATGGGAACAGGATGGAAGGATAGATTGCCGGACGCACTGTGGGCATACCGGACAGCGTACAAGAACCCATTAGGATGTCCCCATATCAGATAGTCTACGGGAAGCCATGTCGACTACCCATAGAACTTGAGCACAGAGCATACTGGGCCATCAGGAATTGGAATATGGATTTTGAGGGAGCAGGAGAGTGGAGAAAAATGCAGATCGCTGAGCTTGAGGAATGGAGAGAAAAAGCTTACCATAACGCAAAGATATACAAGGAAAGGACAAAGCCAGGAGACAAAGTGCTGATGTTCAACTCCAGGGTTAAGCTTTTCGGCCACGGAAAATTGCGCAGCAAATGGGAAGGACCGTTCGACGTCATCGACACCTCTTCGCACGGGGCAATCACACTCCGCGACGAATCAGGTAACATATTTAAGGTAAACGGTCAACGTCTGAAAATTTTCCTTGAGCCAAACGAATCATTAGATGAAGAAGTGGATGTTATTGAATTAATTGACTATGAACCATGATGATCTCATCTATTGCATGCTTAAAACCCTTTATAGTTGTCATTATTGTGCTTAGAATAGGCTTTATGGGCCTAGGAAAAAAGTTAGCAGTCAGTTGGACCCACCAAGGTTCGGCCGAACCAGGGCGGCGCCCGATTGGCCCCAATTTTGAATGATGGTCTCCCCCGCTCGTCTTTAGTCCGTTTAGATGCGCGTTTGAAGGTAGAACTTTCAGATCACACCAGAACAATTCTTCTTCCTCCTTTCCTCCACCTTTGCACACTCTCCTCTCTAATTCAACCCATTCCTCGAATTCCCACTCATATCCACCAATGGCTGGCAAATCCCTAATCCCATTCATCGACTCCTCCTCCATTCCACCTACAATCTTGATGGAGAGCCTACACACCGGCGAATCAATTGATCCCGGTGGAACACTACACCATGGAAGGGGTGAACGCTGTATGGGCTCAACCCCTTGCAGCTGTACCAGGCTCCCCTGCAATTCTGGAGCCGATCGGCGAGCTCCTTGGTAGGGGTTCGGCCGAACCCCTCTCGGCCCTAATCGGCCCCCCGTTTGGCAACGCGATCCCTCTCCCCTAGCCATGTTACAAGAACAAAAATCCGGGGGGATTCGCCTGCACGACGGCCGACTATGGAAGAGCTTCGCTTGTTAAAGGCACGATGTCTTTTCCAAGATGACGGGAAGGCCGCACCGCCTCCCGCCGAGCGCTATGTGGGCACCCTCTTCACCAAGGCAGGGGATGAGGTGCTCCACAAGTATACCACACCCACCGATACTCCATCCACCCCAAAAGGTGAGCTTTTCCGTATTCAGGGAGTGCGAACTCCCGGTGGTGGGTATGGTAAGGGTCTACTCCGGCCTTTAATGGCATCGGAGAAGGAGGGGGCAGCAGAATCCCGTAGCCCTCCACCTATGAAGGTGAAGCGTCATTTGACGCCCCGTCCAATTGTGAGGGCTCCCGGCCAATTCCAAGAAGACAAGGTAAAATCGCCGGAGCCCTCGATCCACAAGCTCGCCGCTCAAGTGAAGAAACTCCGCAAGGAGAACATAGAGCTTAGCGATCGCAATGCGGAGCTAGGGGTAGAACTCGCAGAACTTAGGAATAATTTTGATACCCTTAGTCACGGTTTGTGCGCTAAGATCAAGCGTGCATTCATAGAGATGGGAAAGGAAAATAAGTATTATGCTAATTAGATGTTTCCTTTCCCATGAATAAAATAGTAGTAGGTGCTTGATTTTATTTTTCCAATCATGTAAGCACTTGCTATGAATAATGTGGCACATTGGTGTTAACCCCAATGTTTGCCAAAGTTTGTTTTGTTTCATGCTTAATAAAATTAAGGTTTTGAATAAGTGTGGGGGAGATATCCTAGCTTCTGACGTGCATATACTCTGAAAATTGCTGAATATCTAAACCCCTGGAAGGCACTGAACTCTGCAGAAAGTTGCAGAGGGATCAAGCGCCAGAGTGGTTCGGCCGAACCAGTGTTGGCCCCGAGCCCTCTCAACTTTCACAGGTAAGCAGGTGAGCACGTCCTTTATCTATATATCTCCACCATGGTATAGTACTAGAGCTGCAAATTGAGGAACAATTGGTTCAAGCATAAGTAAGAGATAAAATTTCCAACTAATGAAATTCTTCATGTGATTAATCTTGTATATTCATTATTCTCAGCTGAACTTGTGCTTGTGAACAACCATCCATGTTTGGGGAACCTTATGTATCTAGGTAATTCTTTTATGTGAGATGATTAAGATGAAAGGAATTCTTGCAACTCTTGTTATGACTCTTGGGAATTTATTTTCAAAATAAAAATTGTTTTAAAGGCTCTATCCTCCAATTGACTTTACCTTATACCTACCAAGTCAATATCATTGATCAGCCTTAACATGCATATGACTGCTTGACATTATATTGAGCTTTGTTAAATTTGTGTGACTTGTGTTAGATATTTTTCATACTCTCATGATCAAGGGGTCATTTTCATTTCCACTTTCAATTTCCACAATATAAAATTAAGCTAAACTTCTACACTAAAAGCTGGCTTTCCACAAAAATATCCATTCAAATAAACTCCTACAATGAACTATGCTTTCTTCTCCTGGAAAAGTTCTTGGCAAAAAGAAAATGAGAAAAGGAGGGAAAGGCATGGCTATGAGAAAAAAAAAAGAAGAAAGAGACTCATGGAAATAAAGATTGCTCTCAAAACATTGAGCAAAGAAAATAGCCATGCCCCCTCCACAATCATGCCAAGAGAACCAATTTGGAGAAAAAGTGTAGGAAAAAGGAGGATCATTTCTTTATTCCATAATTCCACAAAATATTTTACTTTCTCATTTTCCACCATAAATAAAGACCCTTGATCTAGGAGTATGATTGATGATCTTCTTGAGTCCATATTTTTGGCTTTGCAATATATATATGATGCAGGTATGTCACCAGCTTATCCCTACCAAGCTCCACATATCAGCCTTAGAATAGGGGTAAATTCTGGCACACTTTGCCTTGGTGAGGATCCAAAAGAAAATATACATCTTTGAGAGAAAAGGGAGAAAGTCAAATATGAGGAACAGAGCTAGTTTGTGAAAATTCATAAAAATCCCATGAGTGTGACAGAGAAGCAAGAAGAACTAAAATCAAGATCGTTCCATTTATCAATTACTTAAGATGGTAAGATAGCCACCGACAAAGTTCACATGTACAGGTATGGTTGTGAATGATTTATATGCTTGATTCATCTCTTGAAGAAATTCATTCTACACTAACCTTTACTCAGAGACGAGCAAAGGGCTAAGTGTGGGGGGTTTTTGTTGGCGGCTGTTAAATGCCGATTCTATACCGCCAACATCTGCATAAAGTTTAGATAATAAAACATCCAACATAGTGATAGGTGCTTAATCTCACATATTCCACAAGTGTTGGTGTATAGTTGTATGCAGATGATAAACCCTGAAGGTGGGAGGCAAATCAGACTAAAGTGAGGAAAATCATGTATCCATACAAGGAGGGGTTGTGAACTTCATCGGAACATCAGTAAATCAACCCAAAACTCCGAGAAATAGATGGAGGAAGATCCAGGGAGTCCACCGACCGAAGGCCAGGCCAGATGGGCCCAGCCCAGGTTGGTTCGGCCGAATCACCACTTCCACCGTTGGATGTGGGGTTTGGCGTAGACGTCCCAGATGCATCCCTGATGACGGTTGGAGGGCACTTCGGACATTTCCCCTTCGCCAACCGTCATACCTACCTCTATATAAAGACTTCACTTCCTCACTTCATACACACACTTCCAAGCTTGAGCTGAATTATAAGAGGCTCTATTGTACTATATTGTATACTAGAATAGGAAGAGAGTAGAGTAGAAGGAGTCGGAAGAATTCCGGAGTTGTCGGTAATCTTCTCCTGTTTCTTTTATTCTGTTTATTACTCTGAATTCAATATAATATTCTTCTTGAGTAATTTAGATTTATCTTGTAAGAATTATGTCTTGGTTAGTTCCTAAATAGCATACGGGATTATTGTTCACTATAATCAACTAAAATATAGTGATTGCTTTGGTGAGTTATAAACACTAAAGTAGATATTAATTGCTTAGACGTGGTGTTTAGGTAATTATTATCCAGTAATTGCTGCGTATCCCACAGTACGTTGAGGTGGGTGTAGAGGTGGTGACAGCCCTCAAGATCACTGAAGTCCTCCCTGTCCGAGTACGTAGTAGAGCGACATCTGGGAACAGCGGGTTGCTAGTGCCTGAAGTATAGCGTTAGGACTAAAATTAAGCTTTCCCTAGACACTGTTTCTCACTAGTGAATCCTCTCTATCCTGGCCTATCATATGCTTGGTGTTCTTGGATAAACCGGAGGAAGCTTTGATCACACACGTTCCCTTGGATTCGATACCCTTGGAATACTCTATAGGGGAAGTGCTGCATCGGTATATCCGTGCGCTTGCGGATTTTATCAGTAACCATATCAAATACCAACATCGAGTGCCCTAGGCCCATGCCGTGCATTTGTAGTATAAGGAAGACATACAAGATAAGGAAATCAATCCAATCCTTTGTAAATAGATGGCAGGCACCCAGATTATAAAGGGTTGTCTTACCATTCAGCCATCAGCGATCCTGGCTCTATATAAAGGGCGCCGATGGAAACCCTAAGGGGTTACTCTATCATTCATACAAGCTGTCGGCCACTCCATTGCTGACCTGCGCATACCTACAAAGATCCAATCTACTCACAACTGGATTAGGGTATTACCTCACATTGAAGGCCTGAACCAGTATAAACCCCAAATAAATATTACATTAAAAAGTAAACAATCATGTAGAGCTCAATTTTAGATGAATTTTGCAAGTTGAATGGCTAAATTTGGAGTTCGTATGAATTAGTTATGAATTTTAGAAGTTTTGAGACATTTAAATGGATTTCTGGAATTAAACCAAATTATTGCATAATTATTATTTATTTTAACAAAAAAAGGGGGCAACGCAGACATCATCAAAGGGGCCGGCACCGATATGTGGGCCCCACACATTAGCGAGTTAAGGGGAGGGAGCACCATGAACCTGGACCATAAGCGGTCCACGGGAGACCGACAGTGGGCCAATCCAACGGCTGGGAGCAGCTGGGCGGGGGGAATTAACTATTTGCCACTTACGTTTGGCAATTAGTCAAATACCCTTTCTTAGGTTTACACTTACTATTTTGCCATGGGAGAGAGAAGCTTTTCTAACTATTTGCCACTTTTAACACTGTAGACTGCCACATGAGCATGCTAACATGAATTGGGCGCGTTGAATGACCAATCTACCCCTACCTTCACAACCCTAAAACGATATCATCATTCTCATTGTAAATGTTAGCCTTTGCAGTACATATATAGGCCATCTTGGACCTTTCTGTGCTATTTTTTATTTAATAGACTATATAAAAAAATTACACTGTGGCAAGATTTCTGTGTAATATTTAACATCTTCAAGAACTCAGCAAAAAAATGCAGTTCAGAGTTTGTAAATGAAGTATAGAATAAAGCCAAGCAAGCATATCCAGTTATCTCCATCTTCTAATTCAAAACTATAAATAATTAAAACAAAAGGTTCTACTGTATTTACCCACTGAATATTCTAAATTCATAATGTGCATTTGCTTATTAGTCGCACTACTGGAGAAGTGATCTTTGCTGGGTCGGCTAATTTTCACAATAGTCCCGGTTCTAATAAAAACCGGGACTAAAAAGATTATTTTTAGTCCCGGTTAAAAAAATTTTATCTTTAGTCCCCGTTGGTGTTACCAACCGGGAGTAAAGATCATCTTTAGTTCCGGTTCATCCCCTGTCAAAGGCCTGTCAAGGAGGCAAGGATCTTTAGTCCTGGTTGTTACTACCAACCGGACTAAAGATTACCACTTTAGTCCTGGTTGGTAATACCGATCTAAATAATCTTTAATCCTGGTTGGTATTACCAACCGGGACTAAAAATCTATCTTTAGTTACCAACCGGGAGTAAATATTTCCCTCTCATCTCTGATAGGTTAAGTCCCAGACGAGACTTTCCTCCTCTCCGATATCAAATCATCCCCTCTCCTCCTACCCCTCAAATCCCCTTCCTCCTCCTCCCCTCCCCTCTCCTCCTCCCCCTCCTCCCCTCTCCTCCCCCTCCTCCCCTCCCATCCGGCGACGGCGGGCAGACTCCTCCCCTCCCCTCTCTTCATCCCCTCCTATCTAGCAGCGGGCAGGCAGCCAGCGGCCGGCGGGGCTGCGCCCTGCGGCGACCAATAGGGCCGCAGGTGGCAGGTGCCGGCCGTGGCGAGCAGCGGTAGGCGTTGGCCGTGGCGGGCAGTAGCGCACTGGCCTTGGCAGGCGGCGGCAGCGGCAGCTGGTGGGAGGGGAAGCGGGGGGCGCGCATGCATGGAAGCCGGGCGCCCTCTCCTCTGCCGGCGTCCTTTTTTTTTTTGATAATTTGTGATTCACTGATATGTATAATTTCTTTTTAGAATTTGTCATTCATTGCATGGATCTGAGATGTATAATCTGTGATGTATTTGATTTGTGTGTAATTTTTTTAGGATTTGTCATGTATTTGATTTATTTGTATAAGTAACTTAGGATTTGTGATGTGAATGATTTGGGATATTACTTTGATTTGGGGATTTGCGGTATGATTTGGGGATATGCATGTCACTCGATTTGGGAGAAAAAGACAGGGATTAACCCTGGCAATTAGCAAAGAAACAATGAAAAAAAAAAAGAAAAGGTGCCCAACCGGGACTGCCGCTACCCTCTCTTTAGTCCGGTTGGTAACACTAACCGGGACTAAAGATTCAACTTTACTCCCGGTTATTTCACCCGAGACTAAAGATGGCCTGGTTGGAAAAACCGGAGCGACAGGGGGTTCCCAACCGGGATTACAAATGGTTTCTCAGCAGTGTCGGTGTGAGCGTTTCTCCATCATATCACTGTAAGGTGTCAAAAATCATAATTGCTAGTATTGTTTGAACTTCTTTTAAATGTTTTTGCAGCCGGTGGTTTAGGCTATGGAGTGGCTCACTCCTCACGTCGTCTTTTTTTTTTTTTGTCTCAGCCCTTTAACTTCGGCACTTGGCTCTCACATTTTATTTTATGTTGAAAGGTGCTCAAAGATGTTCTTTTTTTCTCATATCATGTAAGTTGTATTTTCTCCTCACTCTCTAATATGAACAGATTTGTGAAGACAAGGGTATATTGGTCATTTCATGCGCCTAGTCTATGTTGGCATGCACATGTGACGGTCTACAGTGTCAAAAGTGACAAATAGTTAGAAAATCTTCTCTCTCCAATGGCAAAATAGTAAGTCCAAATCTAAGAAGAGTATTTGGTTAATTGACAAAAGTAAATGTAGCAAATAGTTAAATTCCTTGCTGGGCGGCGAGACCCAGCGAGTGACACGTGACAATGGCCGGTCGGCGAGCGGGGCGGCGACGCCCGGGCTCAAGTGGCACTGGCGGCGAGCAACGACGGCGTGGGAGGCGGTGGAAGGAGACAGGAAGGGAGAGGGAAGCTCACCGAGCGGCGCAACGGTGGGGAAGGCGGCGCGTGGAGCTCGGCAGTAAGGAGATGACAGTGACGCACGACGCGGGAGGCGGCAGGCACGGCGCTCCGGCGACTCTCGACCACAGTGGAGACGCGGGCGAGGGTCGGCGGGGCCTTGCAAGGGAGGAGGAGGTGTTAGCTGCAGGTGAGGGGCATGAGGCGCTGAGAATCGATGGCCGGAGAGGATGGAGAGAGGCCGAGCTCACCTCTCACGGGGAAGACGGGGTTCTGGTGGCGATGAGCTTGAAGGAGGGGCTTGAAGGAGGTCTATGCAGGGCTTCCTAGCACCGATGCGAAGCCGGCGGAGGAGAGCGCGAGGTCGGAAGTGGCCAGGAGCGGCGGCCGGAGGTGGTAGAGGTGGTGGAACCCGTGGTCCGGTAGTGGTGAGGGAGAAAGGAGCAGCGGCCGGGCTTGCCCTCGCGCCGGTGAAGCCAGTGGTGGTGGTGGCGTGGCGCGGTGGTGGCGCTAGCAGAGGATGTGTGCGGCTGGAAATTGGCAGTGAGCGGCTGATGCGGCGAGCGGCGTGAGGAGCACGAGAGAGGGCATGGGGAGCTCAGGAAAGATGGGAAAATGGGAGAGAGAGCTCGGGGAGCATTTTTATAGGCGTAGGGAGGGAGAATAGTGGCGGGGCCGTGGCAGATTCGCTGGCCGGAGTGGGGAGAGGCAACATGGGGGAGTAGGGCTCGAACCGGCGCCGTATTTTGCGGGGAAAGTTGGGGAGGAGTTGGAGGATGTGGAGAGGACCACGCCCGCGCGTTTTGGACGAGGGGGGCGAGCGGGAGACGGTGGGATGGGCAGCGACGTGGGCGGGGTCGGCGGTTGCCGGCTCGGCCGGAGGTAGGGGATGACCCCGACAAGTGGGCCCTACCTGTCGGCGGCCCAAGGGAGAGGAGGGAGGCATGTTGGACTTCGCAAAGGGAGGAGGCAAGCTAGTCGGGCCGAAGGGATGAAAAAGAAGACTTTGGGCCGAAAGCGGCCCAAAGTAAAGGAGGGGATTTTTAATTGGTTAAATGAACTATGTAATATTATAATTATATATTGAGCTTCGAAAATTCACGGGAAATTTCAGAGCGTATTTTAGTGCACGGAGAACATAACAAAAATATTTCCCGCCATGGTTTTGAAAGGAAATTTTTATTCCCTCATTAATTTCACTTGATTAAATTGATTTGACTTTTAATATAAATTCTAAAGATTCATTATTTAATGATTTTTAATCCTGAACAAAAATCAGAACGTGGCACAGACCATATGAGAATACAAGCCAATACAGATTAGACAAACCCAATGTAGAAGCCACAAAAGCCAACATAAGGGATCCAGAACTATCTCTAATATCGCCGGGTTCATATTCGAGGAAGAATATTACGCTAGCTGTCGACTACGTGTGAGAGCTCTATGCCGCTAGGCCGACGCTGACTAGATTAGGCCATCCAATATATTGTACTCATGTGATATTGATATATAGGGTTATTCCCTGTAAGTTAAGAAGCCCGTACTTGTATAATAATCGTTGTCTCCCATAGTGTAAGGAAGATTGATTGGTTTTCTGATTGCTACTTGGCTGGCATAAGAAAGAAGGCGCCTCGGCAGGAATTCCGGTAGTTCAAAACTGGAATTGGCACAATATCGCGAAGTGGCCGCGCGTATACCCTGATTCCTGGTTTCATCAATCCCCATACCTTCCAAATAATGTCTTCGGATATAGCCCGTTGGCACTTTGCAAATTGGAGGTTGTTTAAATTTTTAGAATTTTTACATGTAGAAAAAAATTTACATTCTTTAGTGCTACCTAGATTTGCAAATATGTCAGCTTTCGCTCCATGCGAAGAAATTATTGTGCTCATGACCTGCAGAACTGGTTGGGCTCTGATGCGCAGAAATTCGAATTGACTAGCAAATCAGAATGCCCATATAAAAAAAGGGAAATGTTAGTGTGAGAAATTAAATAAGAAAATCGGACAACGAGCATTCCACCACGAGCTAGCTTCCCAAGTTTACGAATCAGCATATATAGTGGACCATTTCTCAGTTAGCTCACTACAAAGCACAAAGGCCACTCCAATGGATCACTCCACCTCCCTGCTCCGGCTCATCTTCCTCGCCCTCGGCGCAGCCCTCGTCGTCCTTGTCGTTCGCTCCGCGTTCCGCCTTCCCGGCGACATCGACACGACCACGACCTCTCTGTTCGATGATGGCAACGGCGGCAGCTGCACCAGGTTCTCGCCGTGGGCGTGCCGGCAAGGGCGGGGCGACCCGAGGTCGAAGCCGTCCAAGCCGCGGCGACCGTCGCACGAGTCCGACGTGCCGCGGCACCCGCTTGACCCACTCACGGTGAGGGAGGTGAACCGCGTCCGCGAGCTCCTCCGCGCGCACCCGCTGTTTGCGTCCGCGCCGTCGTCCCTGTTCGTGCACTCGCTGGAGCTCGACGAGCCGGAAAAGTCCGTCGTCAAGAGCTGGCGGAAGGGCGCCGACCCGCTCCCGCCTCGCCGCGCCGTGGCCGTCGTCCGGTTCCGCGGCGAGTCCCACGTCCTCGGCGTCGACCTCAGCGAGGGCGACGGCGCGGTGACTCCTCTGCCTGTCCCTGCCTCCGGTTACCCGATGATGAACATGGACGAGCAGACCAGCCTCTGCTTCGCGCCGTTCAAGGACGCGGCGTTCAACGCCAGCCTCCTCCGCCGTGGCGTCAGGGCCTCCGACGTCGCCTGCCTGCCCATCTCCCTCGGCTGGTACGGCCCAGCGGAGGAGAACCGGCGACTCATCAAGAGCCAGTGCTTCTCCACCGAGGGCACGGCCAACTTCTACATGCGCCCCATCGAGGGCCTCACCGTGCTGGTCGACATGGACACGGCGGAGGTCCTCCACGTCTCCGACCGCGGCGCCGGCATCCCCATCCCCGCCGCCGCGAACACCGACTACCGGCACGGACACTCGGCGCCGAATCCGGCGGAGGCGCAAGCGCAGGGGCGGCACGGGTACCAGACCGTCCGCGTGCCGTCGATGGAGCCGCCGGCGGGCGGGCCGGGGTTCGAGCTGGTCGACGGGCACACGGTGCGGTGGGGCGGGTGGGAGTTCCACCTGAAGCCCGACGCGCGCGCCGGCATGGTGGTGTCGCGGGCGCGGGTGCAGGACCCGGCGACCGGCGAGCACCGCGACGTGATGTACAAGGGCATGGCGTCGGAGCTGTTCGTGCCGTACATGGACCCGACGGAGGCGTGGTACTTCAAGACGTACATGGACGCCGGCGAGTACGGCTTCGGGCTGCAGGCCATGCCGCTCGTCCCGCTCAACGACTGCCCGCGCCACGCCCGCTACCTCGACGCCGTCTTCGTCGCCGCCGACGGCCGCCCCTACGTGCGCGAGAACATGATCTGCGTCTTCGAGCGCTACGCCGGCGACATCGCGTGGCGACACTCCGAGAGCCCCATCACCGGCATGGACGTAAGTGCAAACCCATACGACTCCTCTGCTTCTCGCTTTCTTGATTTCTTTCCTTGCTGCTTGGCGCCAACGATGCGAGTCATGCTACTCCATTTCCCTGTACATGTCACCGATGAGTAATTTTTAATTTTAACCATAAGTAGTTTTTAAATTATCATATTATTAAGCGTACAACATACTTTCACAATATAAGTATTTTTAAAAAAATTTATAGACTTGTAGCTTAAATATGAGTGGTTAAATTTAAATATGAAACAATATCCTGTGGTCATTAGTCATCACCTACGTAAGCGGAACTGTAAATGTTGCTCATATGATTTGGCTACTTGCAGAAGTTGACGGTTTTGACAGAGATTGGTGATGGATATTTTCAACTTTAGGACACTAAAGAATATCGTTCGCATATACCGTCAACAAGGAGTCGACAAGATTCCAATCAATTCCGATGCAAGCTTTATATATATTTCAAACTAGAAAAGACATATCACCATCGTTCCATCAATGTGGGATATGTTTATGTATAGGCCTAGGAATACCTCATATTAGGAATTTACCTATGTGACCTATATTTTTTATAAGTTGCTGGTTTTTTTCTTATTGGTTTTTCAATGAAATATATATAAAGCATAACAACCTCACAACATAAAAAGGAAAGTGGATTCTAATCCCTCGAGATGACGTCCCCTCATGTATCTTTGTTTTCTTCAAATTCAATAAAAATAGTTATGAAAAATTATTTAGAGTATAGTGATATTTATTGGTCCACAAAAATCAAAGAAAAAGTGGCCTACACGTTAAGTAAAAAAAGATAAATCTGGGTATGAATAATTCGTTACTATTAATTTATCTTTTTTTATCTCGGTGTGTGAGTTGAATTCGGACCTAAGATTTTGTGGAGTGATATATATACATTGTATGAGTGTTGTCAAATTCTTTGATAATTTTTCGTAACTGTTTGGATGCTTTTTAGACAAACAAGGGAACATCACCTTTAGGGATCAAAATAGTTTATCCATAGAAATCTGTAAATTTATTGTAAACTCACTCTAACTTAAAGTTTGCTGTATTTATTTTTTGAAATTGATTTCTCAAATATGCCTTTTTACCCTTAGCTCCTACGCAGTTTTATTTTGTTATATTGTCAAGTATGCACATCAAAGTATAGGTGTTAAGTTTAAGTTGTTTAAACTCTTTGAGCGAAAAAAAATTGGCATGTTAGTTGTTGATGTTGATCTAATAATTTATAATTAGAAAGAAAACTCGATCACTTGAGAAATAGATAATCCCAAAATACAATGTATCTACCGTTCCTGTGGAAACTGAACCATTTCCCACACAAAGTTCGTGCACCACAAATAATGATACAAAAGCGGTAGGTGTGAGAGAACACCTCACATATAAACGAGAAGTGGACGTAGCTATCGATCGATCAGTCCAACCATGGCACAATCTGCTCTGCTCTGCTCTGTTTGTTTGGATATGCAGCTAGCTACTAACCAGCTAGACACTGATACGTATAACACTTTGCCTTTGTGTCTGTATGTCTGATACGAATGGATGATTGATTTTGTGTCGCTGCGGTGCGGTGCATAACTTTGCAAAATGCAGATAAGGGAGTCGCGGCCGAAGGTGACGCTGGTGGCGCGCATGGCGGCGTCGGTGGCCAACTACGACTACATCGTCGACTGGGAGTTCCAGATGGACGGCCTCGTTCGCATCAAGGTAAGCTAGCCACCGCGCGCTGCTCTCTGCTCTGTCTACATCCTCTTCCTCACCACGCATCCATGCATCCACCACCACACTCGTACACACCCGTGTAGGTGCCACATAAGTCGCCAGCACAACATATAGGAAAAATGAACAAAACGACTAAAACAATATATAGGAAAAAAGTTGTATATGTATTGTGCATGGTCTAAAATCCAATGATAGAAACTAAACACGGATGAAAAAAAAAACTTAAAATCAACTTTATAATTAGTTAATTAACCCGGATGTTCTCATTGGTTACTTGCTCGAGGGCTAAGGGCGTTTAGAAATTCAATTTTGCCTGAGGCTGATAAACCAACAAGCACTCGAAGTATCTTCTCCTAGGCTCATATCAATCAATGTACTGGGAACAGTTTTAAATACTCCCTCCATTCTATGATAATTAACACTAGGACAATTCAAGTTTAAACTTTAGCCACTTATCTTTTTTTTTTAAAAAAAAACTTTGTAAATGGTTAAAAGCTGATAGGTTATATAATCGAAGTATGTAGTGCTATAAATATAACCATATAATTTTTTCATCATAGTACAATTATTTCAAAATAATCTGTGGTTAAAGTATGATGGTTGTAGTCAACCATGTTAGTTACTCCCTCTGGGTTGATGATACTTGTTGTTTTGGACAAGTTTAATGTCAAATTTTTAAATCTTTGACTATAAATATTTTTTAAATATTTATTTTACAAATATATTGTCCAGACATATAGATTATGTTAAAAAAATACTCCAATAAAAATCATATATTTATTGATATTTATATATATATATATATATTATAAAGAAAATAGTGCCCAAAGTTGTTTCCTAGAGACCATATTGTTGTTATTTTGACAAGTATTATTAATCTAGAAGAAGTATCGGAGAAAGAAGAGAGTATAAAAGAAGTGTTAAGCATAGGTCCTTCATCGATCATTGTTGTTTTGAGACTAGCATCCTGTCTTATCTATCCTACATGCTACATCACGAGATAAAAAGGTTAGTTTGCAGAAGCATCCCTCTAACTGGCTGTATTGGAGATTGTTAAGCTACTTGTAGAGGTGGTGATGACAAGGACAGTGAAAATACTTCAGGATTTGCTTTTTTAAAACGTCATTCAAATAGTTAAAAAAATATTTTTTTTCCACACCAGAAATTATGGTGTCAAAAATCACTCGACAAACTGGGAAAAAATATTTAATACATATGATGAAAATCAGCTGAGAAAAATAGTGTACACGTCAGATCTTTTTCACGTGTGCATTTAATTTGATCTTACGCCAACTAATTGAATAGCACTTGCTCCATGTTATCAGACTTCTCTAATACGGAGTATATTTTATGATTATTTGACATAAAGAAACAAGGCACGTGCCCTCGTGTTCTTATTTCTAAAACCCATATCTCCAAAAGGACAGCATCGGATAAAGGCAGGGAGAGATCACCGTGTCAAAACAATCTGAACAATAATCAGCCAGCTAAAATCTGATGAACAATAATCACCAAACACCAGCATTACTGTTAATTATTCAAAGAAAGTACAGCGATGGAGCATCGTCGTCTATCCACCCCATGTCCCCATATCCACTTGTTGATGTCCGTTTGCTAGTGTTTATATAGTAGCTAGATGCAAGCAGATTCTCCATAGGAGCCAAAAGAGATTCTCCTAGTGGATGGGATTAAAACTTTTTAGTGGCTATCACATTGGATGTTTGGACACTAATTAAAAGTATTAAACATAGACTACTGATAAAACTCATTCCATAACTCTGGACTAATTCGCGAGACGAATCTATTGAGCCTAATTAATCCATAATTAGCCTGTATGATGCTACAGTAAACATGTGCTAATTATGGATTAATTAGGGTTAAAAAATTTATAACGCGAATTAGCTCTTATTTATGTAATTAGTTTTGTAAGTAGTCTATATTTAATACTCTAAATTAATACCCAAACATCCGATGTGACATAGTGTAAAGTTTAATCCCTCGATCCAAACACCCCCCACCCCCCCCCCCCCCCCGACCCGAGATTTGTGCTAGTTGGATCTTTCACATCGTATGATGCACACGTCAGTTTGATATCTCAGTCTTATAAGTTTTTGATAAGCCAACAGCTCGAGTGAACAATTTGTCTAGAAAATGGGTGTCGTTTTCATCGCTTTGATCGGCAGAAGAAGTCATCCAATTGGTGCATGTTGCATCAGTCCACATCTTTTAGGACAGTATGGTAGCACGAATCTTTAATATATATATCCCTCTTCCCTGCATGATTGCACATCACTGTTCTTCTTTTTGTTGCGAATGATAAACAATTTTATATACGACAATTTTGGAATATTCATACTCTTTTTCTTCTGTTGGACCTAGTTGTGTTCTTATTTGTGGGATAGTTGATAGGAGTATTTATTAACACTCCTCCTGGGACGGTGATGAGATGGACTATGGAAATCTTGTTTGATCTAAACAATTTTTTATGATATTTCAGTGTTTGGCAAACTGATTTCGTTTTGAGAAAGCCTGACAGTTAAATAACATATTTTTTCTAACCTTGATATAATCTATAAAACAAGCAATAATGGATATAAATTTTCATTTTGACAACTTCTTAAAAATAAGCATAACACAGTAAATCAAGTACAGCACATTAACAACAATCCAAACCTAATTCTGAGTGAGTAAATTTTGGCTTATGTACTAAACTAGCTGTGTTTTTAATAATACTACTAAACTACTCCCTTGATCTCAAAATAAACAAATGTAATACGGGATGTGACACATCATAGTACCATAGATTCATAGCATATTCCTATTCATAGTACTAGAATGTGTCACATCATAAACTACGTTTGTTTATTTTAAGATAGAAGAGTAGCATCATAGCTAACTCCGGGTGCAATGACTGTGACTGCAGGTTGGGCTAAGTGGGATCCTCATGGTGAAGGGCACCCAGTACTCCCACATGAACCAGGTCCATCAAAATGACAATATGTACGGCACCCTTCTCTCTGAGAACGTTATTGGCGTCATCCATGACCACTTTGTCACTTTCCGGCTCGACATGGACATCGACGGCGCCGACAACTCCTTTGTCAAGGTGGCGATGGCACGGCAGAACACCGGCGCCGGCGAATCCCCTCGTAAGAGCTACCTAAAGGCTACCCGACATGTCGCAAGGACGGAGAAAGATGCCCAGGTCCGCCTGAAGCTATATGAGCCATCCGAGTTCCACATTGTCAACCCCACGAAGAAGACACGAGTTGGGAACCCTGTTGGTTATAAGGTTGTCCCAACCGGTACTGCAGCTAGCCTGTTGGATCCAGAGGACCCACCTCAGAAGAGGGGTGCATTCACAAATAATCAGGTGAGATACAACTTTTCAATAGTATCGAATTCGGGTGGTATAGTGTATTAATACCAAGGTAGAAATTAAACCAACTAATTATTGCAAATTACCATACACACATAAATGTTTTTAGATAGACATAGGGTATGGATCATTTGGGACCTCGATTTGAAAGGAAGATATAATACATGAAGAAATTTCATAGAATTTTGGTAATATGGTGTAAAAGTTATGAGAGAATTATGTGAACTCTATACATTCCAAACAAAAAGCACCATATACATAATAAAATTAGAACTATTAGAGGGCTAATAAGGGAAAAGTGCACAGTCTGTCAATCATACATAAAAGAAGATATATTTGGCTATAAATCTGGTTCACTTTTGTACTACAGATTTGGGTGACACCCTACAACAAAACAGAGGAATGGGCTGGTGGTCTATTTGTCTACCAGAGCAAAGGGGAGGACACACTTGCAACTTGGTCCGAAAGGTAACAACATACTAACAATCACTTACACTTTTGTCAACCAATTCAACAGGAGTTGTAACTAATCGAGTGGTCATTGTTGACCTGTCACGCAATTACATACGTGACCTAACAGGGACCGTCCGATCGAGAACAAGGACCTGGTGCTGTGGTACACGCTGGGGTTTCACCATGTCCCGTGCCAGGAGGACTTCCCCATCATGCCCACGGTGTCGTCCAGCTTCGACCTTAAGCCGGTGAACTTCTTTGAGAGCAACCCCATCCTAGGGCAGCGTCCGACCCAGGAGAACGACCTGCCGGTGTGTGCCGCCGCTGCCACGACCTCTTGAGACGACAGCGGATCACCGACATGTGTGCGTGCATGGTCGATGCTTCGGTGTATCGATCTACTGATATGGATTGTTCATAGTGAAAGAATGTATCGGTACATCTACGGATTTGGAGCTAGCCATGGCTGGCTATCTATGTTGCTCTATATATGTATGAGCGGATGTATGTGCACTGCAGTGGTATGAACATAATTGAGAACCTGAAAGGAGCAGGCTTCAAGGCTGCACTCAAGTTTCCCTTGGAACTACTATGGCGTACCATTACAATACAAACCCACAAAAGGGAAGAAGCTAAAACCGGCAGCTACAGACTTTTTCCCACCCATGCGGGGTGGGAAAATATAGAACCAATACCTCTTTCAGCAACTATAGGTGCCGGCTCTAAAGAAAAACCAGCATCGATGCTATAAGAGTCGGTTTTCTAAAAGAACGAGCACCTATAATATATCATAGGTGCCGGTTTTATTTAAATCGACACAAAAAAACCGAGCCGAGCCGATCAATCGACAGTTCGACACCCATATCCACTCGCTATACTTATCCATTCGCCCACATGGCCGACGTCCTTATCCCTACCCACGTCAACCCCCTCTTCTCTCTCTCTCTCTCTCCCACCCACCATCTCACCTCCCTCGCTGGCGGTGGTCCTCCTCCCCCTCCCCCTCTCCCTCCACCGCCAACTCCCTCCCCACTACTTCCTCCTCCTCCTCCTCCTCCTTCTCCTCCTTCTTGCGCGGGACGGAGAGGTCCTTCAGCTTTCCCCACCACTTCCTCCTCGTCGTCGTTGTCTACCCTCTCGCCTCCCTCGCCGGTAGCATTCCCACCCATGACTCACGGATACGGCGACGACGGTGGCTCCCACGAGCGTATCTAGCGGACGGCGATGGTGAGCAGCGGCGGCAGCAGCCTTCTCTCCCTCTAGGCATCCTCCTTTGAGTTTTATTCTTAGATGTTCTTCGACGATGACTATGATATCGACTTTATTTTTAGATGTTGATTATGTGAGATTGCTGTTGTTTTGCGATGTCGATTCTGTGACGGCGATGTTGATTGTTGGGAGTTTGTTGTGCATTGATTTCAAGGGGCAACGCGTGTTTGATTTCGGGGCGACGTGGGGTGGATGCGCTCGGTGCATGGGCTCAATTTGAGCCAATGCATCGAGATGACTTCTTTTCTCATCCCGGGTGACTCAAAGGTGCCACCTGTGCCGGATTTCCCAACCAAAACATAAGTGCATTTCTGTAACAGTGTATGGAGATACATGGGATGTAATCCATCTAGTTACTCTTTATTATTTTGGGGGGAAAGTCCGTGTTTGCAATTTTGGCCCGAGCCCAACAAGTCCACCATTGTAGGGCAACCCCAGAATTATATCGTCCAGTGCCATTTGCGACCAACACATAATTTTGGATGACTGGGATCCATATATGCATAAATAACATGACACCATTTGATATAAAAGCCACAGTGTCGATAATGACGAAAGGAGATGTCACGCTCAGAAATTTAGCCCAAACTTCCAGACTATTTTGTGTATTAAATCCCTATCCAGGACCAGTCAGGGTACACAAACGACAAATTAATATACAGATCCAAACGTAAATAAAGCGTAAAATACTTACAGAAGAGGCACTTAGTCCTCACACCGAAACAAAACCAGCAGCAATGGAAAAAAGGCGATCCTAGCGGGGCTTCAGCTCCACTCCACACACAAAACTCAACTGGGGTCTGAGTCTTGGTCCTCTAACTTCGTCTTCAACTCAGAAGCACTACACTTTTGAAAGAGGGAATAATAGCAAGGCTGAGTACAACCACCGTACTCAGCAAGCCACACCAATGACGCAAGCGTGTAAGGGGACACAAGGATGGTTTGTGGCTATTTGCATAAAGGCGGTTGCAAAGCATTTTATTGAGCAAAACAGTTAACCAATTGATTAATTAAGGCAAGATTATATCTCCATTGATCAACGCTACACCATGTTGAATAGGCCCAACCAAACCACCTGAACTACACCAGTTCATTAACAAATTATTAAGGATGGGACTAATCATGGTGAATCTAGTTCATCGCCCATAACCGCGGGCACTGCTATTCGAATAGTTTTACTCTGGCCAGAAATGCACAACTGTACCCACAAGACACAATCACCAGCATGTTACCATGTCATCATGTGCCCATGATGAACATGTCACCATGTCGAGTGATTGTGACAAGACCATTCGCATAACTCTCCCTTAACCATCCACACCACGCTAAGGTTTCACCCCCACCCCCTACCCCGGAGGTGAGCAGTCCCCCGGTGCGCTGCGGTGAATCTGGCAGTTGGACAACCGGACACCCCGGCCGACCCAACTCCATCACGCCTACCCTCGCCACCGGTGCCTAGGAAAGGGTCGAGCTATACTACAAGTCAAGCAGTTACCCGCTCCCGCTTGTGTTAAGCACAGTAAGTCTTCCAGGGTTTCCTGTGAACCGATCCTTAATTGCCATGGGTGCGACTAGCAAAACCATGCACCCACAGCCCACCATTCAGTCGCATTTTAGTTGGATAATTACGACCAATGAAACATGGCCGAATGTCTCGAGCTCGCAGGTCGTCATGATACTAAATTATCCCATTTTCTGAGCTAGTGGTAATTAAGCATGGCTAAACATATATAATTCAAGCTAGGTCACATAAGTAACATGAGCTAGGCAAATTATCACCTAAGGTTAGCAAAGGATAGAAGTCAAGTAAACATGACACAAGCGAGCAGATAGGTAAACCCATAATCCCATGTAATTAGCAAGACATGCAATTTTATTTGCAAACGATAAAACATTTGTAAATTAGGTTCAACATGCTCAAGGGGAATGTATGACTTGCCTTGCTTCTTCAAAACGTCTTCTGAACTCTTTTCCTCACGACCGCGGACTTCCGAAACGGCGGAAACTACGCATAGGCACACAAAATGAGAAAAAACTCTAACAAAAACCAAGTAAACAGTACATAAAAAGTAAACAAACATGAAGAGCTCAATTTTAGATGAATTTTGCAAGTTGAATGGCTCAATTCGGAGTTCGTATGAATTAGATACAAATTTTAGAAGTTTTGAGCCATTAAATGAATTTCTGGAATTATTATTGATTTATTGCGCAATTATTAATTATTTTTCCAAGGAAAATGTTATCGCTGGCGTCAGCAAAGAGGCCGGCGTGGACGCGTCCACCAAGGGCGGGCCAAACACGTCAGTGGTGCCAAAGGAGTTAGTCCACCGTGGACTGAGTCCATGGTGGTGGTGAGAGACAGAGCGGCGGGTTGGCTCGCCAGCCAACCCGACTGGTCGGCTAGATGGCCATTGGCGGCGAGCGGCGGCGCGGTAAGTGGCGGAAGGGAGTAGAGGTGGCGGGGGAGGGAGAGGGGTGCTCACTGAGGTGGCGCCGACGAGGGGCGGCGGCCAAGGGGGCATGGCGACGGCCGGCGGCGGTGGGCTCCTCGGGACGGAGGCTGGACTGTGCTCCTGCGGCGGAGAAGAGGTGGCCGGAGTTGTGCTCGCTGCGGCGCACGCGATGGAGGCGGTGGCGCAGCGTGAGGTGGCTGGAAATGGCCCTGAGCAGCGGCCGAAGGTAGCGGTTGCTTGGGTTGGAGGTGGAATGGTGGTTCCGGCGGTGGAGGGGGAAAATAGAGTGGAGACCGGGGTGCGGCGTGGCGCATGTCACATCCTGAATTTCGTTTCAGGATTTATAAAGTATTTAATAAATTATTATTAGAATTTATATTAAATGTTCATTAATTTACAAGTGAAGTTAAATGTGGGAAATAAAATTTCCTAAATATAAAGCATAGATGGATTTAATTTTTATTAAATTCTTCATGGTTAATTATACTCTTTGGAATTTTCTCGGATTTTTCGGAGCTCAATTCCTAATTTTAATCATACAAAGAACATTTCAGTAATTACCCACATATTAAATTAATCATTAAATGGTCTAATTATAATTTTTTTAAGTACTTTGAGTGTCCAAGTATTTTCAGGATTTTTCTTGAAATTATTTGAGCATTGGAAGTATTTTTAACAATTCAAAGATCATTTAAGTGATTATTTTAATTGGAAAAGTAATAAAATTCTCCTCCCTTGTCTTAGGCTGAATCCCGCCCATTCCTTTCCTTCCTCTCTCTTCCGCCAGCCCAACCCGAGCCGCCTCCTCTCCTCTCAGCCCAGCCGGAAAAGTCTACTTTCCCTCCTTGCGCTACTGTTCATCTTCCAGCTCAGGCAGAGCCCGAGCCAGCCGTGCCGTGCACAATGCCGCTGCCTCCTCCTTCCGAATCTCACCTCCCCGTTGCTCCTTTTTCCAAATTAGTTGAGGGGAAATATTCCTCTTATCATCCTCTATCTTTACCCCCAAAAATCGGAGCTAATCGTTGAGTATCTTATCCGAATCGAACTCGTTTTCGAGTTTATCTCCAAAACCGAGTTTTTGATTTCCCAGATCGATTTCTTGCGGGAGGAGTCCGATCTCTTCAATCCAAGGCTATAAATAGGACCCCCTAGTCCTCCTCTTTCGTTTGCCCCCTCTCCCGTGATCTCCCGTGCCTCGTAGTGCTGCCGCCACGTGCTCCACCCCGCCATCGTCGCCGGCCGAGCTCCATCCGCGTCGCGCCGCCGCCTCCGTCGTCGCCGCCGGTCGCCGTCACCACCGTTAGGTGCGCGGGAGGGTGGAGAAGCCCGGCTGCCTGTCCCCCGAAGCCACCGACCACCGCAGCTCCGGCGCCACCGCCGACCGAAGCCGCCGTCGCCGTCCACCTCGCCGCCGGCCGTCGTCCGTCGTCGTTTGTCGTATCGGTGAGCACCATTGAGTTCGCAATGTTGTCCTCTACGCGTAGGTGTCCTCCAAAAGTCCGGCCGACCACCCTAGCTCCGGCGAGGTCGCCACCCGTGCCGTGGCTGTCGTCGATGACGTCATCATGACATCATCATCTCCTCTTTTTTAGTTTTTTTTAATAGATTAAATTTTCGGAAATTCATAACTAAATCATCGTAACTCGGATTCGAGTGGTTCAAGTTGCTAAATTCATCTAAAATCATGATCTACATGTTAA
This sequence comes from Oryza glaberrima, assembly GCF_000147395.1. Classification (NCBI taxonomy): domain Eukaryota; kingdom Viridiplantae; phylum Streptophyta; class Magnoliopsida; order Poales; family Poaceae; genus Oryza; species Oryza glaberrima. The sequence goes on from NC_068329.1 coordinate 9,192,066, forward strand.
AAATATCCACATGTACTGTTTATGCTTGTTTTTGTACTGTTTATTTGGTTTTTATTAGTCTTTTTCTTCGTTTTGCGTGTTAGCTTGTCGTTTCCATCGTTGCGAAGGTTCATGCGTGCGTCGGAAGTGTTCAAGAAGATTAATTGAAGACCGATTATTGCAAGGCAAGTCACACAGATCCCAAACAACCCTTTTGAGCATGTTGAACCTGTTTAAACCTAATGTTTTATTTCAACTTATGCATTATTTTCGAATGTCATCGGGTGGTGAGCCTTTCCTGATTAATTAATGGCCGAAGATGACTTTATTTTCCTATGGGTTATAATTTGATTAGCTAGGACCTTATATATTGGTTTGGTTCAGCTAAATGCTATATATATATAATTGCTTAGCCATGCTTAGAAACATTAGCTCATTAATGGGATGAATCATATATACTACATTATTATTTAAGGTTATATTTAATGGTAGCTCACGATGGTTAATCGTGTTATGATAATTAATTGATAATTAAAACTTGATTAAAGGTGGGTTGTGAGCACATGGTTTTGAAGGTCGTGCTCATGACAATTAAGGACCGGTTCGCGAACTACTGTTGTGAGACATTAACCGTGCCAACCACAAGCCAGCGTGGGCAACGGTTTTACCTTTTGTATAGCATGGTTCATTGCGGGGCACCAGACTGTGAAGCGGCGAGAAGTCCACGGGGGTCGCTGGGGAGTCCATGCCTTGTTTTATAAGGGGGTGATTATGATTCAGGAATGGTGCACTGTGGTGAGTTGTGTTGTGCAGGGGGTATTGTCACAGCCTCTATTCGGGTACTTTCCAGTATTGCGACGCATGGTAGACATGATGTTGAGGCTGTGTCTTGTGGGTACAGTGGTACATCTCTGGCCAGAGTAAAACTATTCGAATAGCCGTGCCCGCGGTTATGGGCGAGTTGAGCAATGTTTTTCGTGATTAGTCTCACACCTCTCACAATAATTATTGATGCTATAATTGGTAATAATTTGCTTAGCTCCTACTTTGGAGTTAGATCTATACAGCCGGGGTTGGTTGTTCAGGTTTGGTTGGGCCTGTGCAGCATTGGGGTGCTGTTCAGTGTTGATTAAAATTGATGATTAATTACTCTACTGTTTTACTACTCTTAAATCTTTGCTAAATGCTGTTTTTGCAAATGACCCTATATTATGCCATCCTTTGGTATCCTTGTGCACTTGCATATTTACTGTGTGGCTTGTTGAGTATGTCATATGCTCATTCTTGCAATAATCAATCAACCTCAGTTGAAGAAAAAGGATCCAGAAGGAGAAGACGTTTGGCTTATACCCCAATTGAGTTGCCTGTGGGAGTGGAGCTGAAGCCATCGCTAGACCGTTATTCCGCTGCTGTTTTTCTTTTCTTTTGTAAGTATGTAACGTTATTATTATGATGGATTTGTATATTAAATTGTCAGTTTGTGTACCTCGGCTGATTCCTGGACGAGGGTTTTATGCACAAATTAGTTCGGAAATTATTAGTGAATTTCCGGGCGTGACAGCGCGGCAAAGCAAACGGCGGTGGCGGCGCGGCGCGTCGACGAATAAGGCGACGACAGCGTGCAGCCAGAGCTCATCGGTTAGCGGCGGAGGTGGGGATCGGCGTGGAGAGCGTGGGAGAAGGCGCGGCGGGCTCGGGCTGGAGAGGGGAATGGGAGAGAGAGCCTCGGGGATGCTTTTTATGGGCGCGGAGATGGAGATCGTGGCCAGGAGAGGCGGAAACCGGCGACGACGTGGGCGGATGGTAGGTCAAACTGGCGCCAGTTTTCTTGGAAGGAGTGGGGGAGGAGGCCGGGGATGTGGGGCGACGAGGTCCCAAGCACGAGCGCACGTGCGCGGGGTGGAGAAGGGAGCGGCGGAGTGGCGCAGGATGTGTGGCGTCATGGGTGGGGCGGTGGTTGCCAGCTCGGGATGGCTGGGGGGTTAGGGATGGATGGAGGAAGGGGATGACCCCGACGGGCGGCCCGGGAGGAAGGAGGGATGACTTGGGCCGAGCCCAAAGGGAGGAAGGGGAATTATATTTGGTTTTCTTTTTATTATAATTGGTTTAATGAACTTTGTGCTATTAAAATTACTTCTTGAGCACCGAAAATTCACGGGAAAATCCGGAGAGTATATTAAGACAGAGAATATTACAAAAATATTTCCGGCTATGATTTTCAAAGGAAATTTTAATTCCCTCAATATTTCACCTGATTAAATTGCTTTAACTTTTAATATAATTTCTAGAAAATGCATTATTTAATGATTTTTAATCCCGAACGAAAATCAGGGCGTGACATGATATATTCATCGGATTTAACTTGCCAGTCAACTTCAACCTAAGGTGTGCCCGTCAACCACTTGATGGTGACGACCATATGCATTACACACATAAGGAGACTTGACTCAAATTACTAGAAATCCACAAACATTTCAATTGCCCAAAATTCATACTCATGTCAAGATAGTCCTAAAGCAAGAGACTAACTAAACACTTTCATCACAGCATTGGCATAGAGTAATAAGGCATACAAATAATTAAACTTTAGATTACAAAGATAGCCACAAACCTCCCTTTGCTTCCCCTTGCACGAATGTATCGTTGGTGTGACTTGCTGAGTATTGTGGTTGTATTGTTATTATTCCCCCTTTTCATAAGTCTTACTTCTGAGCTGAAGACAGTGTTAGAGGACCAAGACTTATATCCCAGTTGAGTTTTTGCTTGCAGAGTGAAGATGAAGCCCCGCTAGGATCGTCCCATTTTCCGCTGTTGCTGCTGTTTTCTCTTTAGTGTGAGGATAGTGTCTCTTTCATAAGTATTTACGTTTTATTTAGTTTGAATCTTTATACTAATTTGTTATCTTGTGTACCCTAGCTTGATTTCTGGACATAGATTTATAAACAAAATAGTCTAAAAATTTTGCTAAATTTTTGGATGTGACACAATGAAACATGTGTTTTTAGTTAATAATATAATCCCCTCCAAAGACTTTGCTGGGAAAAGAAAAACTAAATCTCACTAAAGAAGGAGAAAAAAAGAGTCTCGTTTCTGGCTAATCAATGGTACAAAAGTTTTTGACCATAGCGATATCGTTTCCACAAAGTTAATATAATAATAATATATTTATCAACTATTACCGTTTGTAAAATTAAGTTTTTGTTTTTTTAGAATTACACAGTACAATACAGAGACTCACAACGCACGCGCACTCACCCCTATGAGATTCTTCGGAGACTAGGCCGACAAATTCTTAAGATTGACAAAGTCACTACGCCTCGCTGTCGACGGGTACATTTCCACAAAGTTAATATAATAATAATATGTTTATCATTACACAGTACAATGCAGAGACTCACAACGCACGCGCACTCACCCCTATGAGCTTCTTCGGAGACTGGGCCGGCAAATTCTCAAGATTGACGAAGTCACTACAGACGCCTCGCTGTCGACGGGTACATCGCCTACCACTGAAAGCACAACGCTGTTTAATCCTAGAAAATTCGTTCTCATGGGGAGTCGAACGCAGGACCTCAGGTGCTACTGAGGCTCTTGTAACTACTATGGTACAGGCCCTTTCACAAGTTTTTCTAATTTATATTAGAGTCACATTGAAGTTGACACTAAGGCCCCATTCTTTTCTCCAACAAAAGTTGGATGAAAATTTGGATATTCGTGACACGCTTTTCAAACTGTTAAACGGTACGTTTCGTGCGAAAACTTTCTATATGGAAGTTACTCTAAAATATGATATAAATATATTTTTTAAGTTTATAATAATTAAATATCAATAAATCATACGTTAATATCACCTCGTTTTTGCATAACACACTTATTAATATTCATCTACACTATAATTCACCAACACTGTCCTACATCTTTCATACTTAATTCATCAAATCTAAGAACCAAAAATCATCCATCGCATCGCATCCAACGACAGAACACGCACGCGGGATCACTGCCAGAAAAATCACGCACGCGATCGTCGCACGCCTTCCTTCGCACATCGCCCCACAGCGCCCAGATCGGCGCTCACCCTTCTCTCCCGCAGCCCTTCCAAATCCGTGCTTCCCCCGTCCCGGGTCCGATCCTTCTGCTTCCTCCCGATCGATTCCCCGCGAAGTGCATCCGATCTGCGTGGATCTGATACCCTCCCTCCTTACCCCTCCTCTCCGGCCGCCGTCCCATCCCGACATGCGTACGTCATCGTTTCTTGGAAAGGCCGACGTGGTGCTGCGCGGGTTCAGCGGCTACAACACGCGGTGGGCGCTGCGGGTGCTGGCGAGGGCGATGGAGGGTGCCGCCGCCGTGGGGGCGGCAGACCCGGTGGCTGTCACGGTGTTCTTCGGCGCCAACGACACGTCGCTGCCGGATTGGAAGCAGGTGCACCAGCACGTGCCGCTCGACGAGTACCAGAGCAACCTCCGCGCCATCTGCGCCTACTTCAAGGTTCTGCTTGGATTGATGCTGCTGCTTTATGGTTGCTTTAACTCTGGTTTGGTTTGGATCTTTCGCAGGAGCAATGGCCCTCCACTAAAATTATATTCATCACGCCTCCACCAATCTATGAACCATTGAGAATCCGATAAGGATGGAAAGGAATAACAACAAGATGGTTTTAATCGGTTTTATGTTGCTATATGGCATTCTTGTTGCATTTCCCTGTTGATGGCATGACGGTGTATTTGCCATCCTCTGTTTATTTCATCCATGGCATTAATTCCTGTTAATTGTCATGAACAGACGACAATAAAGGGGTCAGCCAGGAAATTGCTTGTGCTCTCTGTTCATTGAATTACTCCGATAAAAATTACTTTGCTCAAGAATTTAAAACCGAGTTCATAATGCACCAGTACAGTACAGGGTATGCAATTTGACCACCATGTTGTATGTATTTCTCATGTAAAAGTATGTGTATTCTACATTATGGGATTATTTCATATTTGGTTTATCGGGTATATATCCAGTCACCACTTGGTGGCCCTTAGCTTGATCTGAAGATTCTTTTTTCAAGTTACAAAGTAAACAATGTTTCTTTTTTTTTTTGTAAAGAGGATTTGCGAACCTTACTGACTGTCCCTGTCTTTCCTTGCAGGGACATGTATGGAGAAGATGACCCTTCAAAACTACCTGAAAGAACCAATGAGGCTACTGGCACTTATGCACAGGCATGCCTGACAGTTGCTAAAGAATTGAACCATCCAGTCATAGACATCTGGACAAAGATGCAGCAATTTCCTGACTGGCAAACATCTGCATTATGGTATGGATCTATTTCAAGTGACCTTATACCTAAACTTGATGTATGGATGGGCTTAATAACTGTTAAGGGCTGCCATTTATGCTACCAGTAGCCTACTTTGCAGATTGTGCAAACAATCTGATCAAACATAATAGTTTTGTACTTCTGTTGAGAGTAGAAGTTCTATAAAAAATGTAGCTTCATGGTTGACTGTTCTGCCTAAAGATTCTTGCTGCTTACTAAGATGGGGAATCACCTTCCTGTTGTCACTCTTTCTGAAGACTCTATAGTTAAGATATTTAACCGAACAAGACGAACTTGACACTCTCCATAACAGTCATTCAGTTTTCTTGCTTCTGAATTGTGCTTAGATCAAAAGATTATGTTGTGTTAATGCCATGAAGTTCCCTTTTCAAATGAATACTACACGTGGAACCTAAAGTATGCTGAATTTTTATACAGGAGTATATGTTGCTGTTACACTTGAGAAGCATATGCTACCATGTTTCCTACTAAACTGCATATAGTGCAGTTATTTCTCATATTTTCACCTCCAATTATGGCAACAGGTTCATGGCATTGGCCATTTAGTGCACGGGTTTGGTAAATCCCAATGAAAAATAGTGGTGTTTGATCATTCCCTTGGTTCCTTTTGTATAGCTTTGGTTAAGCTTCTGAGTGAGGTGCACTACAATTCCTTGTATGCTACTGAAGGTGAGTGCTTATTTCTGTGATATGGGAGGAAAGTAAGGTTTCCTACAATTCCTCGGTTTTTTTCTATACCATGATTTCTTGTATAGCTACTCAACTTCTTGGAACCTACTCATATTTACAACTGTGTTTCAATATGGGAGTCTTTTCTTGCATACAAATTCTTATAAAGATTTATGTAGTGCTCAATTTTTCACTTCATCTATGTTTGTGAGAAGAGATAGTTTTGAGAAACGATTATTACAAGTTAAAATGTTTCCAGCTACAACCAATACACAGATTTTAGTTCACTGCTCAATTTGACATCAAATTTCTTGGCTGGAATTGCCGCCGAATCAAGTAAAGCCTTATATATATATCATAATTGAATAGTTTATAGGAATATGGGTCAAAATTATATTATTATTGATTTGTTTCCCTATTTGCCACTGTACCACCCATGCATGATTTACGGTGTGGAGGTGATCGTGTCCCAGCGATTGTGTGGGAATGCACAATGAATAGGCCTATCTTCTCTGTACACGTCACCGTCTATAACACAGACATACCCTACAGTGCACAGAGTCGTCTGATCCTAAAGATGCCGGCCTACATCGTGCTCTCCATCCTCCGAGCCCCCTCCCCTACAAACAAGGTTAAGTCAATTTCTCATTTTTTTCACATATATTCTGAGATTCAACCTGGACAAAACTCATCTCATTGTGACGTAGTACATTGTATTAGTTCAGTTTTGGTTTGTTTTGATTCATAGCAAATGCATTATGCATGCTTGCTGGGCTTTGCAAATCATAATCGTAAACAGCAAAATCATGTATTAAGTAAAAAAAACAGCAAAATCATGTATGAACTGTTGTCTTTTCTTCTATTGTTACAAAAAAAACCCTAAGATGGAGCACAAATATTACGCTTGTAGGTAACCCTAAGATGGAGCACCAATATTATGTCTGATCCTAAGATGAAGTTGTAGCCGCATTCAACTGATTATATGTGAGAAATTTATATTATGTGCTTCAAGTTGGAGAATGTATTCACCTGGCTATACCATTTTTGGTCATGTTTATTATAAAATTGAACTATGAGTGTGCAGACGATGGAACTCGTTTACAGTGGCATATATGTTAGTTTGAATTAGCTTCTTTTTGTGCCATGAAATTGTGAACAATGGACTTTCGGAACCATACCATTTATTTCTATGCGATAAGACAGTGAACAATGTTACTAGGCTCGGGATGCTGGTTTGATACTAATTACTACTCCCTCCGTTCAATAATCTGGATGGGATCAATTTCCAATTCCTGTTTAAAAAAAATAAGGGACAAGTTTAATTTTTGTGTAATGAAAATTATTGTATGGAGTTGATCCGATATGACATGGCTGTATTTTGTTATTAGGTTTAAAATCGATTTGGCAAAACTAGATCTCCTGTTCAAAACTTGAACAAGCATAATTGGGCACCATGGCATCACCTCCATGTCAACCCTGACCCTTTTGTACCTATTTTTCCCCATTGCTTTCTAGGATCAACAATTCAATGCTACTAAATCTCAAGGCCTAACCTTTCTATTTGTATGTGCCAGTCAATCCAATGAAGGAATATTTTTTTTGATTATCGATGACCAGGTCTGGTTCTGCCTTTTGGGAAAAATATACTACTCATGTGCATATTACCAGGTCTCATTTTGTGAAACATGAAAACCATCTCATTATGCTAATTCTGGTTAGGTACTACTTTTAGTACAGGGAGCTCCTTTCTCTTCTTGATTTATCTTCGATTGGACGAAAATGTTAGAAGAATGTCAATTTTCAATTTTTAATTACATACTAATTTATCTAGGCATCATATATTCTCATTATGCTACTTTTGGTTAGGTAGTACTTTTGGTACAGGGAGCTCCTTTCTCTTCTTGATTTATCCTCGATTGGACCAAAATGTTAGAAGAAATGTCAATTTTCATTTTTTAAGTACAAGCTAATTTATCTAGGCATCATATATTTCTTTTATGATGAAATGGTGCATTCTTTGTTTGCGATTTGATTTCTCGATATGTTTAAGATTGTAGTATTTCCTTGTTGATTCCTTACTCACAGCTGAACAGAAAAGACTCCGAGATGCTATATTGAGAGCGGCTTGTCTATATGATGGAAGGAATCACTATATATGTGATGACGGACTTCCAAATATGCATTACATGTTTCTATTGTTGACCCATGACTGGCTTGTACAATTAGTTCAGCTGAAGTTGTAATTCACTCCATATGTGTCTATAATCATTTTCTGTGTAATCTATAAGTATTACTATGCCACTTGTAAGAAAAAAAAAGTGATGTGACTGAAAAAAATAAAACCACTGCTTAATTCAGCTATAAAGGCAAATAGAATTGCACCATAGTGTTTAGCATGCGCATATTACTAGTCTACATGAGTTTCAAACACCGCCTAAGTAAATGTAAATTCATAAGCATGGAAATTTTTCTACCGTTTCTGAAAAATAATAATAAAATGATACGTTTCATTTATATATACCATTTTCAACCATTACGACGAGGACATTAGAAAATCCAAGCGGTGGCTCCAACAGCGAGTAAAAGGGATCGATCGATCGGGCCGACCGGCCATTTGGTTAGCATTATTCCTTGCATGATCTAGATACGGTCATCGCACTTACTGAATATGATGTTCATAACGAGCTCATAATACTAGTAATTAAGTTAACTCCGTTCCTGTCATACCAACATCTCTGGACAATTAAGTCAAGCCAACATGGCACAATATGTCTGCGGTATGACCAACCCAAAACATGGCTTATGTGACTTGTCTTGTTTGTGTAGTACGCAGTATAATATGCAGGACCTTGAAGGAGTCAACCGGGGCATATGCATCGTTTGTGTGTGACCATTTATGCCGTCCTTGGGCCTTACGGAAACTTAAAAATCATCGGAAAATAATGTGTACTCTAGTCTTGTTGCGTTTGGGTAGCCGCTACTCCAAGGCATAGGGTGTTGTTGATTCGAGTCAAAACGCGGCTTCAGAGCTAACTAGATGCCTGTTTAGTTCGCGAAAAGAAAATTTTTGAGTGTCACATTGGATATTTGACCAAATGTCGGAAGAGGTTTTCGAACACGAATGAAAAAACTAATCTATACTAATATAAAAAGGAGGAGTTGGCCCCTCCAATCCTACGGGCCAAATCATCCGGATTAATCTATACCGTCCATCCATGCGCAAGATTTCTCCACCGCACGATTTCACCGCCGAGGATTCCACGCGTGAAGACTTCGCTCCTCCTCCTCCACCCGCGGCCGCGAAGACATCGCTTCTCCTCCTCGCACGCTCATCCTCCTCCCCGCGTGTACTGAAGCCGCATCCTCGCAGGAGCTCCTCCCCGCTGCCGCCGCTCCACTGAAAACTCGCCGGAGCCGCCGCCACTGCCGCTACCTCCGTCGGATCCTGCTTCTTCCCCCATCGCCGCAGCCGTCCTCCTCGCTCGCTCCTCCTCCTCCCCGTGTGATTTAAGCCGCATCCTCGCCGGAGCTCCTCCACGCTGCCGCCGCTCCGCCGCATCCTAACCGGAGCAGCCGCCGCCGGATCCTACTTCTTCATCACCGCCGTGGCCGGAGCCGATCTCGGCCCCTTCCGCCGCCACCGACACCGCCGTGCACTCCACCGCTGGCCAGCACCGAGGTCGGCCCTCTTCCCCATCTGCCACTTCATCATCAGATCACCAATGTTTGCCCCATTGTTGAAAGCCTATAGTACGAGTAAGTCCCTCAAATCCTGTTTCTTTTCTTAACTTCTCCGTACGTGTGGAAATTTTGATCTCTATGTCTGATGATCTTTGTTCTTGAGCCTTGGCTATGTTGGATAAATATTCAAGAAACCTAGATAGTGACTGCTGATACGATTCCTGTTATGTCCTGTCCGATGCTGAATCACGAGGGATTCTCCAAGAGGACGGGAAGCTGTCAAACAGCACCAGGCAGTCAAGTTGTAGAGATGGTGAAAAGTATGGAGAAGCTGCAGTCAAGTTGCTTGCTGCTAAGTTAGGACTAACAGGTGATTTTTCATCTGAATACCAATCCAGAAATATTGGGACAATTTGACTAAATAACTGCTAATTATAACCAACGCTTTGCTCTAAGTTTTATTGGATGTTTTCATTAGTGGTATAGGTTGCTTATGTAATCTATGTGAATTTTCTGTAGGTGATTTCTTTGTATTTCTTTCAAACTTGTTACTGTATTTGTCACTGTGAAGTGTGAACAATGTGAATATTTTCCTTTACTGTTTAATATTGCTTGCCACTAATCATGATGCGAAAAAATAATTGAGGCAAAGAATCATGCCTTTCTGCTACGCAAAAATGTAAGCCTTTATTCTGCGCAAGGGCACAAGCATGATTCATGCATAATGGTCAGGAGCCGAAGAGCTAGAAAATATAATATGCAGCTAGCTGATTTGTTATTATCAGCTGTTTTTGAGTAGTACTTAATTTGTTTTCTAATTCATGCATTGTAGGATCAATGGGTGCTTGCTGATAAAAGAATGCATATAAATAACAAATGGTGGAGGCGGATAAGGAGGCTGGTCAAGTCCAGCCTCCTACAACTATGTCACTGGTAATATGCTTTACTATAGCTGATCTTTTCCTTCTTCAGTCATGTTCTGTTCTGCTCTACTTTCCACACCTCTCCTCCCCCACCAAAAAAAAAGTATGGAACATCATTACGTAGAAACTTTCTTTCATTTCAAATGAAAATTCATTTAATTTTGGGTTTCTTTTCCTTTTTTGCATGTTACTGATGGTAAGAGACTATGTTGCTAGATGTTCATAACCTGCGAAAATCATAAACCTAAATAGTTGAAAGCAATATTTACTTCATGAATAATGCTATTGATACTACTTTTTTGGATTCTACATAAAATCTGTAATGTGGACCGTTTATACTTTGATAGTTCACAAATTCCATTCTTGAATTGGTCATTAGTGGTTGTACTTGATATAGACATACATCAAGGAATATTGTTTATACTATTTTCCAACATAGCCAAAATACTTATGTGAATATCAAATATGTTATGTTATACAGATAACGGAACAAATGATTAACTCTGTTTTGGTTCCTTTTAGCAGTACAACATCAAAAAAGGAGATTATGATATCTGAAAACTACAATCGTGAAATTTGAAAAATAAAGTGCATCAAGTTTGCCATGGAGATGGCAACTACCAACCCATAGTCATGCGGACATCAAGAAACATCATAGGAGCACCTCACCATCACATGGCTATGAGCAAGAGGGGTCTGCTAGAGTAATCCACTGAACTTTGTTGAACTTGTAATTTTCATCTGCAAGCTCTGGTTATCTAATTGCTTTGAATTTCTTATCATCATTCAATAAACCAGCTGCTGTGAATTCCCAAAACAAAGCTGGATGCGCTAGACACCATCTAAAGTTGGTCCATGGCAACTCAATTTCTTCTAGCAAATACAGTATTATGAACAACAACTTTTCATGATTCTAACCTCCAATAATCTGAAGTTCCCAGTTTGATTATATAATCTAGGAACCAAATCATGAAGCTGGCGACATTGGTAAGAGGTAATGGTCTATATTAATCTATATTGAGCTACGGTTTGTATTTTGTTATAGGGGTAAATTATGATGTCCTTTTATAGGAGAAAAGTTTAGTTGGTCAATGGCAGGATCATCTCAGCAGTAAGCCAGTAAACATACTAATGAATCTGAAAAAATTCCATATAAAAAACATTGCAGAGTAATTTTTGGAATGTTTCACGTCCAATTTGTATTCCCCCTTTATTCTTCTCATAAATTATCTTATGATGAGACATTGGCCTTTTTATTTAAGATCAAATTTATGAGGCTATTCAATTGTGGCCTTATTTTTGCCATATATATAGGATAGCCATATGGGGCACCATGGTGTGTGCGTGTGCTGGTGATGCACCATGGTGTGTGCATGTGCTGGTGATTGTTCTTCTCCAGCTGCATTATGCATCTCTTTTCAAATCTTATGATAGGTGCTTGTGATGCCATCCAACAAAACCACTGGTTATTTTGCTGGTATACTGATATTAGGCCCATAAATGAATGTTTTTTTTTTGCTTTTTACATTCTTTGGTGATGAAGTTTGCAATCTATGACATTAGAAAAAAGGTATGGTGATTGTTTCTATTTTTCAGTATGTGATTTTTCCAATGTTTTTCAATATGCCTATTTTTTACACATCTATACTCCTTATGCATTATGCATCTCTCAATAGTTGAGAGCCTTATTTTATTTTCCTTGCAGGAAATGCTGTTGATCAATTTAATTTCGTATTACGCTACTGTAAGATGGCTTGATAGGAGTTTTGCAATACATACTGCACTACTGTAGGTACTGGCACAGTTTGAGAGCACAACATATAGAGTTTCCTTATTCAACACAAAGGCCATATCGTTTCATTCAACAAATGGGCTAATAATGCCATTACATTTGACGCATGCCACTACATTTCAGAACACAAATTCAGCCATTTGTTTCAGAACACTACATTCCTGAACAAAGCATACATATTTGTTTTGTGGTTTACAATGTGATGTTTATATCACAGGCTTTGTGTACTTGATGCTGGAAAACATTTATGACTTTATATATACTTCCTCAAACAATTTAAGATTCTCTTTCTTGATTTGTTTCTGCATGTAATGGTGAGTTTCCTGATTACTAATAACTGTCATATGGCTTCATTTATATTCGACCCTATGGCAATGTCGGAACTAACCGGGTTTGATTATTTGTGATCACCTCAAGTGTTGCTGCTTAAGCCAAAGGAAGAGGAAAAACTTTTATATAAGCATTTCATTTCATATAGGTTCCCACATCTTTTCTAGGTACTATTGACACTCTAGAAAAGATTAGAAGGCCTTCTAGGTAACATTGATACTCCTGTCCAAAAGGTGTTTGACGAATTTGGAAGGCCTTCGCTGATTGCTAAATATTTGGAAGGCCTTCGTTGTTTGCTGAAGATAGACCAAACCTGTTTACTTAAACAAAAAATAGATGGTTGTGGGGGAACATTCATCTTTACATTCTTTAGCTTTCCCTAATTTTTTAGTATCTTGTAGTACATGAAATTGCAATTCCTTTTACTTACTAGAAAGTAAATGTCATGCATTTGCAACTTTGTTATACAACGAATATATCAACAGGGGTTTGTGAGCAATGTTTTGAAAATTAGATTATATCATGTAAGGATTTCATATCTTTTTTCACCAAGACTATCTTATGAGTTTTTAGCCTGTATTTTGTGTTCAAATCTTGATGTTTTCATGCAGTCAATCTTGACAAGAATGCCACCATCCTTTTCTTTTTTGCCATGGATTTCATTGTTATGCTGTAATCTGGTGTGGAATATGGGAATGGCTACTTTGTACATTATGAATATACATGTACCTTTGTTGGCTAGAAAGTAGTGTGATTCAACACAAAGGATTTTATAGTAATCATCCAAATTGTCATTTTACTATGGTGTATGAAACTCTATTTTTACCTCGAGATTTTTATGGAGTGTACTGTCTTTTTAGGTCACTAGAGGCCTGTTTAGTTCGTGAAAAGAAAATTTTTTGGTGTCACATTGGTTGTTTGACCAAATGTCGGAAGGGGTTTTCGAACACGAATGAAAAAACTAATTTCATAAAAATCGCGAGACGAATCTTTTGAGCCTAATTAATCCGTCATTAGCATATGTGGGTTACTGTAACATTTATGGCTATTCATGGACTAATCTGTTGAGCCTAATTGTGCAATTAATTTTTTTAATCTACATTTAATGCTCCATGCATGTGTCCAAAGATTCAATGTGATATTTTTGGAAATTTTTTGGGAACTAAACCAGGCCTAGATAAAACTGTTGGGACCTGGTATATCATTCATTAGCAAGGTATATAAATATAATAAATAAATGTAGGCTCTAAAAATGGTATGGAAGATAATTACAAGAGAACCTTAAAAGGTAGGCAAATTTTGCTAAAGACACTTCGACTTTGTGGTTTTAGCTGCGGGACACCGCCCAAACTCACTTTTGGGGGAAAAGATTCCATAAATATGGTAATTTGTCAATGGACACCGCGCTAATTAGAATAATAATTTCCGGTTGAAGAGGAGAGAGAAATCACGTGAAATATCAAAAAAGCCCTTGGGCCCATATGTCAACTCTATCTCCTATCTGTCTTCTCCTCTCTCTCTCTTCTCTCTCAGAGGGGCACGGGGTGGTGTCGGTCACCAAGGCTCGAGTTCATCGCGGCAGAGGAGATGGCGAGGACGGCGGGAGCAGCCACCGCGGCTCTCGCGGCGGAGGACGGCGAGGAGGAGAGTCGCGTTGTCGTCGCCAACTGCAGCCACTCCTACAGTGGAGGACGACGAGGACGGTCGGAGCGGCTGCTGCAGCGCTCACGGCGGGAGCGGCGGACGACGGCAAGGCCGTGGCGATGCGGCACGGGGCAGCGCCGGGCAGGAGGAATGCGTACCAGAGCCAGTCAGTGCGCGGGACAGAGATGATGAGTGCGCCGACGAGGCGGAGCTCGGCGGGGGTGCGCTCCTCGCCGCTGAAGAATGGCTGGATGGCGATGAGGCCGGCGAGGCGGAGGTTGGCGAAGGTAGTGGAGGCGAGGGCGTAGTGACGGGCGACATGGTGGGCAATGTTGGCGCCCGCGCTGTACCTAACGACGAAGGAGCATGTGACGTCGAGCAACAAGGTCGGCCCCCTCCTTGAGGGGGATGCGGCGCCGGATCGTGCCGCCCCCGTGCCGCTTTGCCACGGCCTCGCCATCCTCCGTTGCTCCCGCCACGGCGGCCGCTCCCGCCGTCCTTGCCATCCTCCGCCGCGGGAGTGGCCGCAGTTGGCGACGACGACACGGCCCTCCTCGCCGTCCTCCGCCGCTCCCGCCGCAAGCGCCACGGCGGCTGCTCCTGCCGTCCTCACCTCCTCCACGACGAGCTCGAGCCCCGGCGACTGACGTCGCCCCATGCCCCTCTAGGAGAGAAGATAGAGAGAGAGGAGAAGAGAGATAGGAGATAGAGCTGACATGTGGGCCTAAGGGCATTTTTGACATTTCACACGATTTCTCTCTCCTCTTCAACCGGAAATTATTATTCTAATCGGCGCGGTGTCCATTAGCAAATTACAATGTTTATGGAGTGTTTTCCCCTAAAAGTGAGTTCGGGCGATGTCCCATGACTAAAACCACGAAGTCGAAGTGTCCTGTAGCAAAATTTGCCTAAAAGATTTGAAGTATTCATGGTACAAAAGGACTTTGAGATCAACAAATAAACTAGCAAGAGGCACGCGCTACGCAGTGTGTCACTCTACCAAATAAGGCTGCAAGATGCAACATTTATAGAAAAAAATCAAAGCTATTGATAATTTTAAATTAACAATTACATGCTATAAGGAATTCTTATGTCTAACATGAGAAAATAACCACTTCGATACAATATTGTTGAAGATTTTAAACCATGCACATGGACGACCAAATACTCCAATCAACAATTTGAGAAGAGAATAAGAATATCTCCACGGAGCACATAACTGAGCCTTCTGTCGAATACACAAATGCATAACATTGAAATTGTTTTGTTGTTTTCTCTTAAAAACATCCTAACGCTGAAATTGCTAATGAATTGATTATCCTAACACTGAAATTGCTAATAAATTGATTATCTTTCAGAGATACATCTCTTTCACTAAATGGCGCAATAGATCTGTGGTAGAAAGTGAGAATCCACGAAACATCTTGAAGACGTGCAGCATACCAACCTTGTTTTTTCTGCACTTTTAGGCAAAAACATCAAACCCATCAGAATTCAGAACAGAATTGCAGGTTCAGCAGTAGCATTTGATTTTATGTATTCGTAAGTTTCTCACTTACATAATATAATGCTAACACTTGTGGCATCGGGCATCGACTGCTTGTAATCCCAGACGACACTGAAAGCAATTACCTAGAAGAGACTATGTACTTCAATTCTCTCCTGTTAAGATAGGGAAATCAATTCTATTCTTATGGCAAGACAAATTACCCTTTGTACTCTAATATATTTTTGCTGCATCCGCAAACAACAAAATATAAAGTACCAATTAATGCACAGTGCACAACCTTTGTATTGCTTCTATGGTTAACATTTTAGTAATTGTATCACACATAAACCTTTCTAGTTATAGCATCACCACATCAATACCAGAACATATGGACTAAAAAACATGGGTACTACTAATCCTATCTTACTATAAAGTTATCTCCCACTAACTCCTTAAGCTTAACATGCAAAGATGTCACATCATCATGCACTAACAAGATGCCACATCATCATCCACTAATTAACAAGATGCCACATCATCATCCACTAACAATGATCACATTTAAACACCATGCAAACATGCTATATCTTTATAGTTTTTATAATTTAAGAGCTTTTCAAATACAAACATGTCAAATTATCATCCAACATAATTCACATAATGTTTCAATGTATATCTTTATTAAGTTTTTTGATATCCTATATACTTATATGGTTCATCCTTACTTAGTTAGAGCTTAAATGATTAATCTATGGTCCAAATTATCTTTCTCCTTTTTTTTCTCTAATTAAGTCATATTACATCAATTGTTTTTAGCCTTGAGATGAATAATCTACGGTCCAAACTATCTCCCTACTTTTCTTCTTCCATAAAGTCATACCACCTTACTTATTACGTTTGAATCACCATTCTACATACTATTTAAATTTAAATTATCATAAACCACATTAATTTACTTAATCTGATGTTATCTAGCTATCTTACACATTATTTTTTTATTGTTATCATACTAAATTCCCGCAGCAATGCGCGGGGTTTCACCTAGTTGCTTTAGATGTTAGGCCACAGCTACTGCAGAAGATCTGGTGTTGGGCCTTTAGATGTATTTAGTTGTGAACTAAATCATATACACATTTGACATAGGATAATTTAGATGTGAGAACTAACTTACGTATTATTTCATGATACCAATGACATGGTAGTACTACATTCTTGTGTAAAGAGTACAAACATAATGAAGGACGGACGGTGGAAGAAACAACCGACCGGAATCTATTTCATCTAAAAGAAGTTGTTTGGAAGGAAATGCCCAGATTTGGTGGTTCATCAGCATTGCATACACCTGAAATTTTAAACTGGAACTAAATTTCTGAACATTTAAATACATATGTAGTTTATTAAATAGGATTTCAAATTATGCAGGGCTAGTAGTCTAATATCTTGAAAGCCTGAAAATCAAATAACCAATAGAGAGCAGGGTTTTTTTTCATTATCTGGTTTTGACAAAGCATATGGGAAAACAATTGAAATATATGCCACTACAACAGGAACCCCTTCTAGCAACGAATTTATGTATTGCTAGAAGCCCATATAAGCGTTGCAAGTGTCGACAGCAACACATTTAGTATGCATTGCCTATGCTGGCGTTGCAAGGGTAGGCTGGGTAGCAATACATGCTTATGTGTTGGTGAAAATAGAAATATTTGTTGCAAGCTTGCAACAGATAGCATCATATAGCTCTATTCGTATAGTATTATTATGCGTTGCTACTATCAATAAATCATCACTATTATTTTTCCTATGCATATTATGTAATTTTCAATTTTAATAATAATTGGAATCAACCAGATATATAATATCGGAAGCTTGAATCACATAATTGGAAAACGAATATCAATAATAGATTTCATCCATAAATAGGGATGATATATTTTTGCATGTGCAGTATAATCTTACAAAATGCCTATCCATTGTCAATCTAACATATCATCTGGGATACTGAGTTGAATTATACAAAACAAGAATCAGATGGATTGGGTTTGAATTTTCTCCTATCGACCACATCTTGAGACCACATTGTAGCTTGTGATCTTGAGTTCACCAGTAGCTAATTGAAGCTTGTCAGTAGCGTCACATGAATCAAGGTACCTTCTCAACAAAAGCAGGGGAAATTTTAGTAAATTTATTTGGTTTTGACCAATCTAAATTGCATTGAATATAAGCATGTGATTTAAGTTTTTCAAGGTTTAAAGCTTCCTATATTTGACGGAAAGCTTCAGTATGATGCAAATGACTGATATTTTTGCCTTGCCTCTTAAATCAGCATCACCCTTCAGCAGCAATTGGTGCTAGCGCTGAACCAACCAAATTATCAAAAGATCAAATTCGATAATGGCTCAAATCATTATGAAAACTGACATAAGCACTACTGCAGAAAGTCAAGTATATCTTCAGAAAGCCTACATTTATATATGTACCTAAAGGACCGCAGACCGATCAATATATTCCACTCAAAAATAAACAAAATCAGAAAACACCTAGTTTATAGATAAATGGTAGCACCACTCTTTAATCTTTAAGAAAATTGAAGTCTAGAATAAAGATGAATCAATTAAACTCTAGAGAGAGATAGAGATCCCTGTGTGGCATGCTGTGCTTCCTCCATCACCCACAACTTTTCAGTTTTCATGAACCACCACTGCTTCACTATTTCAACTGTCTACCTTAATCCAGTTGATCTAACAAATGAAAATGATGGAGGTAGAAAGAAAGGGCTAGAGGTGGAAAGGTGAGGATCAAGTTTCCAGAAACTGAAGAACCAACCATGTCCAGATACATGAGTAACATAAGTACTTGACAAAAGGATTGTCAGTAGGTCCCAATTTGTCATTCAGCAACAAGAGCTTGTGTCTAGATCAAATTCTTTCCTTTCACTTATGGAAACAATTCGTGCTTTCTACACAAGGATATAAATAAGCAAAGTTCAGCAAATGCTGATATGGAATAATTGGTACAAACAGATTAGTAAAGCAACAACAGAACAAGTTACATGAGCTCTTCTTGTGAATCAACAAAACAAGAGTTATGCGCTAGTCATATATTCCATTTGACTGCAGATATATACTGACCTGAAAGCATAGGTCATTTGGGTACAACTAATAAAAGAAGCAGTAGCTAGGATCAAGGCATCAACAACCACACAGATCAATCATCATTTATTTAGATCCTCTGCTTTACAGGCATGGCATGAAGAACATAGTGAAGCAAATCTCCAAGCATGTCCAGATGAAGGGAAATCATACTAAGTTATCATTTTTCTCAATGGAAATCAACCCACAAACAGCGAAAACAAGAAATGAACATACCAGTCAGTCTGAGATGAAGGCAGCCGAGGGCCGGGATGGTCTTGACATGCTCCAGCTGGCTTTTGCCCAATATTATGTTTTGTTAGGGACCCACAAAATCAAAGCATGCACAAATTAGAAAAGACCAATCAATCATAATAACCAATTGTACAAAGAATTTTTTTATTACATAGATAATCATCCTCATAATTCATGTACTAAAAACGTTGTTCAGAACATCATACGCAAAGAAAATAGGATCTAAACTATATACATACAACATCTACAGTTGCCACCATTCTCTACCTTGAAGTCATCATCTTACCCCACTTATCTATCAAACTATAAAAGAAAAAAAAAACAGAACCACTGATGCACCGTCAGGAGGAAAAAAAAGATCACATCTCTAAAGTAAGAACTAAAGAAATAACAGCTTACCATAATTGAAGGCCACGCAATTCAAGTCCTATGACATAACCAACGATTTTGTAGTTTTTGTATGGCCTAATCAATTCTTTAGATCTCACCTATGGAACATCCACATGGACCATCAAGAATTCACTTCCTAGCTCAAAACATCCAACTTTGCAAGTTGGATCACAGCTTACAACTGTAGGAAGAGCCACATTTGTGTTTAAGGTTTTCCAGCTTTTTAAGAATATTCTATTTCCAATCTAGTGCATAAATACATATCGATCAGCATTCAAGTAATTTAAGAATCGAAAAGAACATCACAGTAAGAACTTTAACATGTTTTACCTCCATCAAATTGTCACTTTGTCAGTGATAAAGTCCATTGCGCTGCACTGCCCGTTTCTATGCAAACATAGTTTTTGGATCCTGATTCTGCAATTTAACTATGAAATAGAAACAGATAGACCAAACAGAGAATTCTACAGCTAATGTACTTATTAGGTGGGTTCTTTTGGTAACTATTTGTTAGTGTCATTTTGCTAATAAAAAACAAAACATTGCTAATTCTATATGTTCAGAAAGCTATTTTCAAACATTGGTATCAAATAACTTTGATGCTTGACGTTGGCTTTGACTACCAAAGAGTAAAGTGAATACTTACCTTCTTCTGTATAGTTGGATCTGGAAAGAGGAACAACAGAGTGATCCTACAGAAGAATAATTTCAGAATTGACTACAATTTTAGGCATTTTACTCTACTGCTGTGATGCTATCCTAAAAGTACCACTACGGAGCTTACTAAATTCTTCTGTTAGCTAGTGAATAATTTTCAAATAGAGGTGTGAAAACATTAAAAACTTAACAATAAATTTATTGAGTTCAATTTGGATTTATTTGCCAATCACTAATTCCTTTGTCCATTTTAATAGACCAACAATTTGAATAAGTAATTGATGGAAAGAACATTATTTAATTGGCTGCAACGGAGATAAACAAACATAGATGGACAGTGAACGATTTAAAGCAAAAGTGCTTAAGGCTAGATTGCAACATCTAGGAGAGAGGAATAAAACAAGATTACGTATTGGATTGCTTACTGTGCTGTTCAAGCCTAATCGTTTGTAGACCAGGGTCCAGCAAGTAAGGGTGCATCTCTTCCAGAACCTGAATACTGAATATATCAAATCCGTAATATATTTTAATGCTGAAGGGGAATAAGGCTTGAGTGCGATTTGACAACTCTGCGAGGCAGTAAAATATGCAGGAACTAGGAAGGGAGATGGAGATGCAGGGGCATGGCAGCAAGGCCTCAGGGCACGGGCTGCGCGGCACGGAGTAGACGGCCGGCGCCGCGGAGGCAAAACCTCACCAGCAGTGCAGCACACGGCCACTGGCATGGGGCTTCACCGCATGGGCCTCAGCAGCCGTGGGGATCGAGCTCGCCTGCTCGGTGCAGTTGGCCAGCAAATCAGCAGAGTGCCTAGAACCTCCAGATTGACGCCGGCTGAGGGGAGGAGAAGAAGTGCAGAATGGCAGGAGAGAGAGGAAGAGATGATAATGGGAAAAGAGGAAATCCAGGATTTATTTGCTCATGAGAGAGAGGGGAGAGATTTTCATGGGCGGTTAGCTATCGTTTGTTTTCTTAGAGGGGGTAAAATGGAGGGAATAAATGGCGCGATCACAAAAGACGTGAAAAGAATTGCTAAGAGTGAAAAAAAGGAGGGAAATAATGGAGGGAGAGCAAAATAATTTTTGGAGAAAAACGAAATGTTAAATTTAGATCAACTATATTTAAGCTTGATTTTCTCTAGCGAAAGATTATTGAGAAAAATTGTGAGATTAAAAAACAAGAGGGGAAGAATTGAGGGACAGTTATTTAATGTCGATTTGTCTGGTTCTACACATTTTATTTTTGTTGGAATTATTTTATTTTTGTGAGAAACAGTTAAAACTAGGCAAATTTTACTATAGGACCTCGTGACTTTGCGGTTTTAGCTATAAGATACCACGCGAAGTGACTTTTGGGGAAAGACACTCTCAAAAGTTGGATATTTGCTGGTGGACACCGCACCCATTAAAATAATAATTTACGGGTGAGGAGGAGAGAGAAATCGTGTGAAATGTCAAAAGTGCCCTTGGGCCCACATGTCAGCTCTGCTAGGCAGCAGCACCAGGGAACAGCGGCGGCGATCGCGACGCACCTTTCGGAAAGGACGGACAATGAGAACACGCACCTCAAGAAGCGTCTCATACAGATGGGATTCGACCCCATGACGCACCGGCCACGCACCAACTTCTTCGCCGTGCTGCCGCAGCTCATCGCGCTCGCCACCCTCCGGGACCACCTCGCCGGGACGGCATGCGGCGGCGGCGGCGCAGATCATGCAGGGCGCCGGTGGTGGTGGCGCCGACATTGCCATCCAGGGCGCCAAGATGCAGTACCTACAGTGCCTCCTCCAGTCCACCGCCTCCACCATCGCCTCGGCCGGGTCCGGCGGCGGCGGCGCCATGTCCGCGCACGACGCCGCCGCGGCTCTCGCCGTGGCGACCTGCTCGTCGTCGTCTGCAGGCAGCTCTGTCCCGATCATGGCGACGGCCATAGACCATTCCGGTGGCCAGACCCAGGCGCCGTGCGCGCTTTCCGAGGCGCCGGTGATTACAAGCGACGACGTCGAGGCCAACTTGAGGCTCCTCGGCTGCGGCGTCGGCGCCGACGCGTTCGCATGCCACGGTGGCTTGTGCCGCTGCTCGCCGATCTCTTCGACATGACAACGACGACGAACTCGTTGGACCGGTGTAGCGCGACGGGGTCGTCCCGCCGCCACCCGTTCCTGTGGCTGGAGAGAGGGGAATAGCCGAGCTGACATGTGGGCCTAAGGGCTCTTTTGACATTTTACGTGATTTCTCTCTCCTCCTCATACAGAAATTATTATTTTAATGGGTGCGGTGTCCACCAGCAAATATCCAACTTTTGAGAGTATTTTTCCCCAAAAGTCACTCCGTGCGGTGTTCTATAGCTAAAACCGCGAAGTCACAGTGTCTTGTAGCAAAATTTGCCTTAAAACTAGTTTTACAATTTTATAAATGCAGTAGTAAAATTTATTTTTAAGTAATACAAAACTAAAATAATTTTAGATTTATTCGAAGTTCCACATTTCATAATTAACAATCTTAACCAATCATTTCTGCATATTCATCTTTGTTATCACCCAGCACAGTTCGCATGTCGTCTGGACAACCTACGCGCCCGCAACGTGAATGGGTCCATCGCCACCAACCCACCATGCTATTGTTGCAGGAATTAGCTTGCTGAAAGTCATCGCTGCTCCGTCCTCGTTGCCATATAGCATGACATACATTGCCTCCACAACACGAACGGGCTCGTCGCCGCCCCCATCATCATTGCACAGGACCTCGGCTCTGTTGAGCCGTCGAAGCTCATCTTATCGGAGAAACGCCAATGCCACACCGTCGTCGCTAAGTGCTATAGCTTATATCGCCTGCCTGCTTCGCCCGCCACCCCACCCGGCGTCTACCCCTTTTGCTGCCAATTGCCGCGCTCGCTAAAGAAGAGAAGAGAAGAGAAAAAAGAAAAGAGAAGAAAGAAGATATGCGGACACCATAATTTTTTTCCTACTCACTTATATGTGGGTCCCATAATTTTTCTATTTTTTTCTGACTAGGATGTTACATCAGCGTAACCAGAGATTCAGCGCTATAGAACCCAAATTATACGGTTTTGCATAGTTTAGGGGTAAAGATTTCTTGATATTATGGATTAGGGATGTCATATAGACTAGATGTAAAGTTGAGGGACGGCCAGTGAACTTATTCCATTTTTAATTTTTAATTCAATGGGAACTGTTCACACTAAGCACAAGGCCTATTCGTTCAGTCCAAAATTATCGACGGCTTTGGGACTTGCAGGTTGAGCCCAGTGGGCTGATGGTTCAACGATAGTGCTAAAAATACGGTTTTTGTTGTCACTAGATAACAACGATAATAATAATAATGTAGTTTTGCAAACCATGATCATTAAGTAGCATATGTTCGGATGGTTAGGTGAGGTCATGGTGAGCATTTTAGGAGGGAACGCTTAACGTCTTAGGTTCAATACCCCGCTGGTGCATATTCATTTTTTTCCCCTTTGTTTTAAGAAAGAAAAAAAGTACGAATTACACCTTCGAATTATCGCGGTCGTCCGAATTACCCCCGAACCACAAAACCGACATTTTTCACCCCCAACTATGAATACCGGACGAATTACCCCTCTCGACCCAATCCGCGGTGGTTTTGGTCTACGTGGCGTACACGTGGTAGTCCCAGACATTATTTAAGCAATACTAACTGTTCACTATGCATATACAGTAGCTAGTAGCAGATGAGTTGGAGTAATTGATATATGGAAAATAGTATCATTGAAAAAGCTTTGAATTAACATTTCTAAGATAAAAGTGTTGGGTCTTGAGACATGGTCAACTACTTTAAGTCTATAACTCTGCAAGGCTGTAATTTGTTTCTAGCTTAATAATGTATTCTATTTATGGTTCTTGATTTCTAAGCACATTTGAACATCATGCAAATTTGAGGCTGAACATAACAATAAAGGATGTAGATTGGAAGTTCTGACCTGAAACATAGCTCCATTATGTGTATTATGCGATCTGAACTTGTCTATGCAGACATAACCAAAAGAAAATTAGGAAAACTAACTCTTCTTCCTTATTTGCCTGATTACAACACTAGGAAAAGCAAAGAATGATGCACCTGTTTAAACTAACCATCAATCCGTGAATACTGTTTGAAAGAAATAGGGAAAAATAATTTAGTTGTGATGTCCATGTTATGCATACCCTGAAAAATGCCATGTTCATAAATTTGAAGAACATGTTGTTCTTGTCCCACACAGGATGAGAGGATCTTCTCAAGATAAGAGCACGGAGAAATTATCCATAGCATTGCAGATGGCATACCCCATCGTCGGCTTGATAATCTTGTCCGGTCTTTGCAACCTCTCATGATCTTCTAGAGTAAACATATATACCCCTTGACAAATTGATTAGACCGCATGAACATTATTTTGAGCTCAAAAGAGGCCCTCCAAATCTGTTGAGTTAGACAATACAAATATACAATAGAGCAACCACCACACCAGATCGATTGAACTCTAGGAAGAAGCAAGAGATAGGCGACAGCACTGGTAACAAATAAAGAAAGGAAACCAACCAATGGAAGAAAGATGAAAATGCAAAGGGGAGGAAGGTGAGAGAACTTACCGAAGAAACCTAGGGGGGAAGAGGAGATTGGAACCAACCGGGCACATCCATGAAGCCAGCAACCACCGCTATCCATCCTTCTTTTTCTCAGCCTTGCCCACCCTACACTCCCAACGCCGGCAGCCCTTGAGCTAGTCCTGGCACTTAGAGGTGCAGAGGGCAAGAGGAAGAGGGCAGAGCGGGAGAGGAGAAGAGGGCGGTGGCAACCGCTTGCGTCCGTCGCTCCGGGTGACCGGATCCACCGTTGGGGAGACCGATACCATCGATTCCAACGACCCTCGAACAAGATCTGACACCTCACCAAGAGGAGTGGAGGGCGAGGAAGAGGGAGGTGGTGGTGGCATGGAGATGAAGGGGGAGAAGTGTCGTGGCAGCGGCTTGCGTCCCTCTCCTCTGGGTAGCTGGATCCGCTGGAGAGGATAGCGAGACGGCAACGGTATGGGGAGCAGGAGAGCGAGGCGGCGGCGGTGTAGAGGGGACGGGACGACGCACGCGAGAGGCGCCTAAAGGGGCGAACCGGCTAGGGTTGGGTGTGGGCTGATGAAATCTAAGCCGTCCGTTCCCGATCCGACGATTCCACGGGTGCGGAAGGGCCGCCACTCGGGACACGTCGACACCCAGATCGACCCTACGGTGAGATCGGATGGTGGACAACAGCGGGGACCGGCACATAATTAACCGAAAGCGCAGGTTTTTTTTTTTTTTTTTTTGCAAAAATTGCTAACGTGGCGCTCCTAATCTTCCAGCAATCCCATGGCTTTTAAGTAAACCTATATGCCACTCTCTATTTTTAAATATTAATGTTTAGACATAACATTTGACTATTTGATTTATTAAGAATAGTGCAAATATGAAAAAAGTACAAGTAATTAAAACGCTGTTGATAAAAATGTCACAACAACAAAAAGTAATGATATTTACATGCTACCTCTACTTTTTAAATAGATGCCACCACTGACTTTTAGAATAACATTTAATCATTCATCTTATTATAAGTCACTCTTAAAGTTTCGTTAATTCTAAAACATCACGATAAAAATATTATTTGTATAAATTTTTGAATAAAACAAATGGTCAAACGTGATATTAAAGATTAACGGCGTCATCTATTAAAAATTAGAAGAGTATTTCTTTAATAAGATGAATGCTCTATATTTTAACACAGGAATAGTATATAGTACTTTGTACACAAGGAGCCATGAAAATGTGTTTTCACCGAGTATAAAAAAAGCATAGCACGAATCTGAAGAAACTTCTTACAGCTGAAAAATTGACTGACTTGATAGAAAGAAGGATGTGTCGAAATAAATGTACCGTTGAGAATGGAGTAGTGAGCTTCATGGGCTGAAATGGCCCAGTGACGATACCACGGGCCCAGGCGGAACTGAGGCACTGGACTACTGGAGCCGAAAGCAAGGAGTCCGTGCAGCTTAAAGCAGCCGCCGCCTTCTCTCTCCTCCCCCATCATCCCAGCCATCCAGCCACAGCATCGTCGCCCACTCTCCACCGAGAGAACTCCAAATCCTGGACGCTCCGCGAAAACCCTAGGAACAGCACGCACGCTGTCCCCAAGCACCACCAGCGCCTCCACGCCACGCGCTTGCCTTTGCCTTCGCTCCAGCTCGCGAGACGCCGGGGATGGAGCACGACGCGCACGCCCCGCCGACTGCCGCGCAGGAGCTCGGCGACGCCTCCGCCTCCGCCTCCGTCGTCGACGACTGGGCGCGCGACGAGGACACCGAGCCGATGGCCGTGGATCCCCACCACGCCGCCGCCGCCGCCGCCGCCACCGCCACTGAGGACGGCGAGGGCGTGGCGGATGCCGCTCCTCCCGCGGCCCCGGCTGAAGGTTCCTCCTCATCCTTCCTCCTCTTCTCTCTCCCCCCACCTTTCCCCACTTTGTGCGTGTCCCGCTGTGCTGGCTGTTATGTGGCTTCTGCACTTAGATCTGAGCTCGTTCCTCGCCGATCTGTGGCATGGACGCCTTTGATTGCGTCCTCGTGTAGGTTTAGGAGGGTCAGCAACGTTTATGTGGCGGATAAGGGCGTTTAGGACGATATAGTGGCGGTTTCTGCAGATTCAGCTGGGGTTTAGAAGAAGAGCAACAAGAAATTGAGTCACTAGATCTATCGTGCTTCGTGCTAGCCACTCCGGCTGACAGTTACGTGCATAACTAGAATATGCAATGTTTTGGTCCTCTGCCAGTTAGATGATTATCTGAGGCCTAAGAGAAGTGTTATGGAGCTGATTGTACTTTTGTGGGTTTTGTCATTGTCCAGATTCCATGTCCTGCACCTGAAACACATAAATTACTTTACCATGTGCTTGGTTAGTCTACACGTATGGCTTTGATGTTTCATGACATTATTAAATGGGTAATCCCTTGTTAATTAGATTACCTGGATGGCAAATAGGGGCATATCTGCACATATGATGAGTTTGGTACCTTTCATGGCCTTCTAGCTTTCCATAGAATGGAGTTTTATGGTATTGGAATCCAAGCGTATGTCGGCCTTTGTTATATAGTTTCTTGTAGAAAAACATTTATAAAAAATAACAGAAAATGTATAAGAACTTCTATTATGCTCATTTCAAGGAACCCAACAATATATCCAACTGACCTTTCTCAAATTTTTCTTCCTGTGCCAGCCCAATGTCTGGCTTGGTTAAACTGCTATGCCCATTTCAATGAACCCAACAATATATCCAACTGACCATATTTTGTTTCTCTCTCTGAATTATGGCATGAGCTGAGAAAATCTAGAATGTTCATATTTATGTATTTGTTTTGTAACTAGTAGTTAGGATGACGTCCATGTGAGTTTATTTTCTTTGGAATTTTTCTACCTTTTTCTTTTCATAGTTACTCCCTCTGTCCCAAAATACAGTAACCTAGTACTAGGAATCTGTAGTACTAGGTGGTCTCTAATCTATTACTAAGGTTGCTATATTTTGGGACGGAGGGAGTATCTCTTTATTTTGGAAGAGGCTATTGTTTATTTGCCCCATTGAAGTTCTTGGTCACTATGGACTAACCTGTGGTTTGAACTGTCCTGTCAGATGTTACAGAAATTCAATCATCACTACAGTCCTTGGAGTTGAAGACGAATGGTATGTGTGATATCCTTGTTCAAGCTGTTGTTGTAGTTACTGTTACCTAGCACTTGAATAAGAAATTTGCATCCTTTGGTTAATTTTTTTCTGCTCAGTTTGTTTCAAATTGGCAAAGGGCTATCTGTTTTCTCCATGTAATAAAAACATTCTACCTGTAAGTAGTTAGAGGATTCAATTCCCCATCTCACTATTGTGTTAATCTAGATTATGGTCTTCATGTAAAGGTAGTACTAAGTTTAATGAACAAAACTTCCTCTGGACCCTAATGGCCCAGATAGTTTCCTGTTTGATTTTTTTTTATTTCTTCCTCTTGGCATGAAATACAACTTTTCTATTGGTCCAGCTGCTGCACATGAGGATGCTCAAGAGGTAGTAGAGGAGGAAAAGGAAACAAAGCGGCATTTGAATGTGGTTTTCATTGGTCATGTTGGTAGGTTATTTACTTACGTGCCTTGTATTCAATTTTCTTTGTCAGTGTTAGACAGATATGTTCATAGAAAATTTATTAATTGTTGTCTTATTTATCTGTGTCAAGTGTGTCTATCAGAGCATGTTTTGACATAACATTGAGGATCTATTATCTCAGGGTCATACAACATCCATGATATTGATTGTAATGTTACTATGCTTAGACCCAGGAAATTATTTGGCTATGCCAATTTCCACCTTCAGGTTTATCTCTGATGTATTGTCTTCAAAATATGGTGTGATGTCATGTGCACCCCATTAGGGCCCAAAGAGCAGTCAACCTCTGTTTGGCTGGTGGTACTGCGTGAACATTACTCACATGGTTGCTGTTAACATGTTTGGAGTAGAGAGATTTATTAGTTAGCTCTTTCCTTCATGTCAGGGATAGGTTTCTTAATAGTCAAGTTAGTCCATCTATACTGCAAGAATTGGGATTGTATTGTATTCATTAAGCAAGAAATAAACAAGAGTCTTTAGTCTTCCTCTTTTCTCTTGCATCGTGGCGCGGCTGCCTCAATGGCACCGTCGCATTACTTGGGTCTAGGGACCCCTCGAATAGGCCTAAAAGGCCCATATCCCCAACCATTCCCATAACATGTGAATTGCCATATACTTCCTCTGTTTCACAATGTAAGTCATTCTAGCATTTCTCACATTCATATTGATGTTAATGAATCTAAATAGATATATATGTCTAGATTCATTAACATCAATATGAATGTGGGAAATGCTAGAATGACTTACATTGTGAAACGGAGGGAGTAAGTTTCAAGTAATAAAACAAAAAATGTTGGCGCAAAATAGATGTCTCATGTCGTAGTATTCAAATCTAAATTTGTTCTACATAGTGAAAAACATAATAGGCGAACCCTGCTGAAATGGAACTATAGAAAGAGGAAAGGTTAAGGTATTGTACTGAAGTTCATTAAGAATTTAGAATTAATTCTTTTTGGAATGGTTCTGTAAATGTCAAGGCTTTTTGAACTGTATTTCTGGAGAGAATACACAAGAAATGCCTTTGCTTATATCCTATTAGGCTAATACATTTCATTAATACGTGTGGGTGATGATTACAACCAACTATAAAAACACCACCACCACCACCACCACACACGCACAGACACACACACACCCCATCACCACCACCAAAAAGCAATGCAGCCTGGTAATGTGTTTTTCATGATTTTGGCATTGAGATAATATGTTTTTTTACTCATACGTAACATGTTTGGCTAGCTGGGTACTGTTTACTGTGTAATTTGGCCAGGTGATGAATTTGGTTGGCCAGATTATTGCGGTTGACAGCTACTAGGGTTTTGATTACGATGATTAGGATACCAACATTTGCAAAAGGCAGAGTTGAGACCAGAGTTGAGACCAGGTTTTGATTATGATGAACAATAGTTTGAGTTGGGCATATGTGTATTTAGATAGTAATTTTTCGCACTGGGGGGGGGGGGGGTGGTGGGGTGGGGGTGCATAAAGTAGACTTTACTATGGAATTTATAGAAGAGAAGAATTTCAAAAGATTTACAGTTAAAAAGGTGTTTGTGGTTGTACCATACTCATACTAACTATACCAGCCACTGTTCTACTTGTTTTTTTGTGGGATATTTGATGACATTGTGTATGAATTCTTTTGTTTGCAGTAGTTTTTTCTTCTAAAAACTACTTTGTTATTTTAATTAAAATCAGTTTACTATTGGACATCCATTTTAGACAACTTTCGTGTGCCATATGTTGTTTGTCTATTAGAAAACAATTGATTGAGCTTGTTAAATTTGCTTACTTAGCTTGTGGCTTCAAAATATGTTGCATGTTTTTCTTTTTTACATATTTTTGTTGCTTGTTGAATAGTCATATAGTACAGTTACAGAAGCTTATTGCTAACAATGTGTTGATTCTCTAGATCTGTTGCTTCTCCTATTTTATTTTTGTTGTTTCATATTCCCAGATGCTGGAAAATCAACTGCCGGAGGGCAAATACTTTTCTTGAGTGGTCAAGTCGATGACAGGACCATCCAGAAGTATGAAAAAGAAGCAAAAGATAAAAGCCGAGAAAGCTGGTGGGTACTTCTATCGTTTCCTTCTTCCAGACGGATAAACCAGATGCCTTTTTTCGAACTCACGGCTTATATTCTTTTGCTTGATTTTCCATATGAATAAAGCAAAGTTTGAGTTGACCCTGCATTAACTAGTCTAGCGTTTGCTATAGTTGCAATTAATTCTGTCATTGTTCTTGCTCTGATTAAAGGGAAAGAAAAAGTTTACATTGGAACTGCTATTAGAAAGTAGCTACAAACTTACAAGTGTTTGAGCAATAACTGTCTAGTACAGAAGATTCATAGTGTCAGACTGGCGGTAGAGGAAATATCTACGAACTACTCCCTCCGTCCCAAAATCTAGCAACCTAGGATGTGTCCTAGGATGGACATACCATATGTCCATAGGTTGCTACATTTTGGGATGGAGGTAGTATATCTTCTTTTTGCTATATTATTGTTGAAGATATCTCAAATACAAGGGCTTTAATTTGTTTGTTGGTTAGGACACACTATATGATATGATTGAGTGACTAAAGGATGTTACCGAGTTAAGAGTTTAGTATTAAATTCGCACCTGTTTTATAAGTTGAACTCCTAAAAACTATCAACAAGCTTAGACACCTGAAACACTGTCTTTTCCTGTACTTTTTGTAAAGTTTTTTTTTTTTCGATACTGCTTGACATTATAACCTGATCTGAAATACTTGCAGGTACATGGCTTACATTATGGACACAAATGAGGAAGAGCGGCTAAAGGTATCGCTTCCATATAGGTGGCATGCTTCATCTATATTGTGTTTAGTTGTACAAAATTAGTGGCATGCTCTTGAAATACCTCATCAAGGGATAATTCGTTTATATGACTTTGTTAGTCTAGAATAACCTGATGCATACTTCAATCTGTACACTCTAGTCAACAAAATAATATTTCATTCTCCTAGGTG
The DNA here is from genome assembly GCF_000147395.1 of Oryza glaberrima. Taxonomy (NCBI): domain Eukaryota; kingdom Viridiplantae; phylum Streptophyta; class Magnoliopsida; order Poales; family Poaceae; genus Oryza; species Oryza glaberrima. Next base: position 9,223,507 of record NC_068329.1, read on the forward strand.
ACAGATCTTTTGAAGGTGCTTTTGTATTATGAATTTATGATGATGCTGATTTTTACTGTACTTTGATCTTGTTTCTGTGTTTTTTTAGGGGAAAACTGTTGAAGTTGGTAGAGCCCACTTTGAGACAGAAACTACAAGATTCACTATTTTGGATGCACCGGTATTTCTCTTTCACTGTATTACTGTTATAGTGGTACTTTTCTTTCAGATTGTCTTTGAATACTTAAAACAAAGAGTTTGTGTGTTCTATTTACCCTTCATACTCGCCAAAAATCTTATGTAGATTGTACTATGTAGACGTCGGTTATTTTTAAAGGATTTGGATTTGCATCCTCTCCTTGTGTATATGCAGGTTACTGATCTAATGTGACTTGTTTATTCAATGTTTTAGATACGATCATAATATGTTTTGCATTTTTTTAATTCAAAACTTATGTTATATTTATTTGATATCCATCAAGGGCATGGGTTTCCTTGTAGTTGTTAGGTTGTTTATTCTTTTTCATATTGTGTTATGCTTTTCCTGATATAGTGTATAAGAGAATTGTTGTGTACTTGTCTGGAACTCTAGTTTGGACTGTACAAACACTTAGCTATTTATGTATTCCGGTAAAATTTTTCGTCCGTCGTAAAAAAAAAAAGTGTCCTTCGCTCTCACGTCATCCAAGTCCGCACCAAATCGGGTTTGTCGTCCGTGAAAATTTTCATCCGTAGATCCGATTGAAATCCAATCGGACAATCCAAAGAAAGAGAAAAGGAACGGGAAAAATAATAATAAGTGCAAAAATCTTATCTTAATCCCGCGGGAAGCTGTTCACGCCGTCGGTCGCGGAGGGGGGAGGCCGCCGCCGCCGCTTGCGGGCGCCAATGCCATCGGATCCTCCTGGAGGAAGTCGACGCCGTCACTCGCGGCGGGGGAAGGCCGCCGCCTCGACTCGCGCGCCGCCGCTGCCGCCACTGCCACCGCCTCCGGTCCGAGCCGACGCCGTCGCTCGCGGTGGGGGAAGGCCGCCGCCTCTGTTCGCGCGCTGCCGCCGCCGCCTCTGCTCGCGCACTGCCGCCGCTGCCGCCGCTGCTGCTCGTCGCCGGGAGAGAGGATCGGGATAGAGAACGGGAGAATCGAGGGTTAGGGTTAGCGCTTCCCCGGCCGTCCGCGTCTTCAACGGTGCAGAGGCGATCCAAGCCGTCCATCAGATCGGACGGGTCAGATCGCCTGCGCGTCGGGCCGCCTCCATTGCCGGGCCGCCAACACTTAATGCCGAGGGCAGGCCGGCTGGTCCAACACAACACAATAAGAGGATGAGTTGGGGGAGGCAAATTAGACTTATTTTGCGGGCTGACATAGTAATTGACTGAAAATGGCCCATAGAGAAATTGGTGATGGAATAAGCCTTGTGGTCTTTGGTCCTTGTGGTCCCTCTCTTGCTGGTTGTTTTTCCCTTTTAGGACAGCATCCTTTCAGTTTTGCTTTTAGCATCTCTAGGACAGCATCTAGGACCATCACCTTTATGCTTTATTCAGTTTGGATGCTCTCTAGGACAGCATTGCGTTCAAATTTTTAGACTAGTGTGGGCAGCAATTAGCTTGCAGACATCCAGCCAGCTATGGCTATATATATGTATCCAACCTCCCTCGGGAAGGTATGGCTTTTGAGTTTGTGAATGAAGAAAACCAGAAAATTGCCCCACTCTGAGTGCCATCCTATTCTCAATGAGAGTAACCATTGAAGTTCTAACAATTGGGATTTTTATTTAAATAAATGTTGAAATGATGTTTGTATTATCAAAATTAGCAATTAAGCTCCGAAAATTCCAACAAAATTTCAAATAGTGTTATTAATCATGGTTAATTTAATAAAAAAATAAATCTAACTATATCATATTATTTCACTGAGCGGGTGGGGAAATGCTCATGGTGGTAGAGAAGGGGAATAAATTTAGGGTTAGGTATAGATTCAATTCATTGTTTATGTCAAGAACTATCTCATATAACTCCCATGGAACTAGAAAATAACTCTAATCATGATCATTACATTAGTTTTTTTCCCGTTGCAACGCACGGGCATTTTTTCTAGTTATGACTAAATTGCTTAAGGAAACTTCCTAAGTGCTCGTGGTTCTCCTTGAATAATTTTGCTAGATGCTATTATACCTGATAAAAATAATTATTAAATAGGATTGTCTTGTGCTCAAACTTGCAATACTCTGGGGATTGTAGTTGTGGACCACGAGATGTCCCCTGTACCTGATACCCAGATGCCATGTTGGTAACTTTGCTGTTTGGCGTACAGGTGAAGATGAAGGTTATATCCTGCTTTAGTTTTGCTTAATCACTAAAGAAAGAAGTATGAGGGCATGAGGCATATATAGCCGGCCAAATAATGAAATAAACCAAATCTGGAAAGACAATCTCAGGTTCTCAGCTAAGAAATAAACAATAAACAGATTTAGCTTAAATAGAACTGAAGTCTCTTGTCTCTTTACCTATTCTGATGCAGCCCCTGCATAATGAACTGGACCTCCCTTGGTCTCACACCAGTAATAAGTAATTTGCCACATAATATCTTGTCATTTCATGGGCTTTAATTGATGCAATAGACTCATGTGATGATACCATGTTCTAGACAAAATATCCAAGTATGCCCCCGTTTAGACCAAAATCTAACCATCCAAATTCCTAACTAAGATCAGTAAAAAGCTTTTAGAAGTTGTCAAATGACACATCCAAATTCCATCAATTCCAATAATGTGAAATTATTGTTTTTGATCAAGTGTCTTGCTGTCTTGTCATCTCTTGTGATGATGCTTCTTTCTTTTTGATGAACTGTACTTTTGTATCTTTTATGCTGTTTGTTTACTTTCGTGGTTTAAATTTGCAGGGTCATAAAAGTTATGTTCCAAATATGATAAGTGGTGCATCTCAAGCAGACATCGGTGTTCTGGTAGCTATATGACCTGGGGCTTCTGTTCTTTCTGCTAAACTTCTGCTTTCCTTTTATTCCTCTGGTAATGATTACATTTCCTTTTCTTTTTATAGGTTATATCTGCCCGAAAAGGTGAATTTGAAACTGGTTACGAAAAAGGAGGACAGACTCGTGAACATGTACTGCTTGCAAAAACTTTAGGTGTTGCTAAGTTGATAGTTGTCATCAATAAGATGGATGAACCAACTGTAAAATGGTCTAAAGAAAGGTATGCTTGATAAGACATTCTCATTTCATTGTATTCAACAATTCAAAGGATTTTAATACTAAATACTGGGTATCCTGGAAGAAAATAATCAAATTTACTATTTGGTATAGGTATGATGAAATTGAGTCAAAGATGGTTCCTTTTCTCAGATCTTCAGGGTACAATGTCAAAAAAGGTATTGTTCTTATTAGATGTTACTTCATAAACTGATTACTATAAACACTCATTTCAAGTTGAAGCCATTGTTTTGATGTGACAATTGAAAACTGAAATTTGGGTGGAGATATATAGCAATCGTTTTACTCCCTCTAGGTTGATAATACTTGTTGTATAGCAAACAATAAGATCTGAGTGGAGATATATAGCCATCGTTTTAGTCAATATGAAGAGAAGTACCATAAAAAATATATAGCATTCGAATCAAAGAAGTAGCTGAGTACAACCCAAAGCCAAATCAAAGGAGATCACATAAGCAAGAAATTGGAAGTGAAGAGTCAGTTCAGAGAGCAGCTCCAATACCTGCAGAGCTTGCAGAGGATCTCAGCGAGGAGCCTCCCACCATCCGCACCCTGACTGCCAGGATTCCAAGAACAAGGGTAGTGCATTGACAATGACCACAGGCTGGCATGGTGCTTGGCAATGGTGTTGATCCAAGAGCAAGGGGGAAGCATCAGGGAGGAGAACAGGGGCTGTGAGGAAAACAAGACCAGCCTGAAGAGCCAGAGATTCTGTCTGATTTCTGTTTTATCCTGAAGAACTGTCTCTAATAGTCCACCCTCTTAGAATCATGTGTTCCAAATTCCATACTTGGCCAACTACCCTAAATACTAGAACCTGACATGCCCAAAACCTAGGATCAAACGGCGCCACAGAGGTTTTTGTCATTTGGCAAACTACTTCTCTTCTAATTTAAGTTGCAAACAATAATAATAAAGGATGGAACAACTGTGGGTGATATGCCAGTGGCATAACATATTTTATCTAACCTTAATTTGATGTGTGAAAAAAACTACTCCCTCCGTCCCAAAATATAGCAACTTTTGGCTATATATGCAACTTTTGGCTATATATCTGGACATAGGTTTGGCTATGTACTCCCTCCGTTTCAGGTTATAAGAAGTTTTGACTTTAGTCAAAGTCAAACTGCTTTAACTTTGACCAAGTTTGTAGAGAAAAAGTAGTAACATTTTCAACCCAAGGCAAATTTATTATGAAAATATATTCAATTATTGATTTGATAAAACTAATTTAGTATTATAAATATTACTATATTTGTCCATAAACTTAGTCAAACTTAGAACAGTTTGACTTTGACCAAAGTCAAAACGTCTTATAACCTGAAACGGAGGGACAGAGGGAATATAATAATTAGTATGTACGTTAACTAAAATATAAGTACAATGCAGCGCATCATAGCAACTGCAAAAACTGAGCCTGTATGGTATTTCTTACTGTTCCCTTTTTGTTATCAGATGTTCACTTTTTGCCAATATCTGGTCTTTTGGGAAGCAATATGAAGACCAGGATGGATAAAAGCATTTGTAGTTGGTGGGATGGTCCATGTCTTTTTGAAGTCCTGGATCGTATTGAAGTTCCTTTGCGTGACCCCAAAGGTCCAGTCAGGTACATTATGCATTTTAAACTGTACATTATGTTCTCTTTTTTCAACAGTCAATAAAATTTTGAATATGACAAGTTCTCCAATATTATATTTAATGTTAAACGTGCAGTTTGCGATATATAGCTTAACTCTGGTCTTTTCTGATAGTTTTGTCCAAGTACATGAAGCTTTGTGAAATTTACTCATAATGATAAATTTACATACTAATATGTATAGATTTTGTTTTTCACATTGTAGCATTAATTACTTGACAATGTATAGATTTTGTTTTTCACATTGCTTGAATGAACTATTTCACACACTATATTTTCCTATTATTTTCTGTTCGTATTTCTGTGCACTAACTCAGATGCTAGATGGAACCTTTACAGTATATGCATTAATAATGCAGGATGCCAATAATTGATAAGTATAAAGATATGGGCACTGTAGTGATGGGAAAAATAGAATCTGGGACCATCAGAGAGGGTGACAGTTTGTTGGTCATGCCAAACAAGGTATTTCGTTTTTTGTTTTTTTTTCTCTAATGTAACACTCATGGTGTACTTGGGTGCCCTTTAGAGTCTAAATTCACTTCTGGTGCAATGTCTTGTTTTAACAGACTAACGTGAAAGTCATTGGCATAAGTTTGGATGAGCACAAGGTACGCCGTGCTGGACCCGCTGAGAATGTCCGTGTCAAATTGTCTGGGATTGAAGACGAGGATATTATGGCTGGTTTTGTGCTCTCAAGCATTGGTAAGTATTTTCTTCTAGAGAAGTAATGTAGAGTATTTTCCTATCAGGTTTTTCTACTAGGTATCCTCTAGAACATTTAAATATGACATTCTGTTTTCGTTTTAATGTTTGCTTAGTTCTTATATTAAACAATATAGTAATTTAAGCCAGGTTTGGATAGGTTCAAACCTAAAATTGATTTTGACTGTTTTTATGTTGCGCAATAATGGAATTGAAAGGGTAGTGTATCTGGTCAGATTTATATTACAATTATATAGAAACCCCATGGTGCTATGTGACAGTTGCATGAGAAAATGGCGCACATGAGCAGAAAGGTGGATTTGCCGTAGCTAGACTGGCTAGAACTAATTAAATTGAGTATGGCTTAATGAGAGGATATAGACAATTTGTACCTTTGATCAATCATCCAATGGCTAGAAACGATTGAGATGATTGTTGTTTCATTGTAGAGGACAGACAATTTGCCAGATCAATCAACCAAAGGCTAGGAGTAATTGAGATGATGAGCTTTGTGATTGATAATTAACATTATTAAGGGGATAATAATATGATTAACTACCGGCACAATATTTTGAAGTGTGGATATTTGTTATAATCTATTGTATGCTGTCCATCTCAATACATCTGTTACGCTGTTATAATTTGCTTTTGCATACATTTGTGGAAGATGTTTAGTTGTGGATACTTTCCTAATTTGCATTTTGTTCTGATTCTAATAATGTATATCCATTCAGGTAATCCTGTTGGTGCTGTCACTGAATTTAATGCTCAGTTGCAGATTCTAGAGTTGCTTGACAATGTAAGTGTCTTTTGATTGTTCTGTTACATGCATATAGTAAACTACTTAATGCTTATCGTGGTTGCTAGAACAGTACGCGGTTTCTGGTTTGCACTGTAAACTGGAATATGCATACAAATTTAATGTACCTGACTGGTACTTCTGTTGGAATTTAATGTATCGCAAATCATATGCTCTTTATTTGATCTTAAAACAGATCTTTTAAAGTAAAATTTAACCTGGCAATCTCTGTTCAATTTGAATCTTGCTTGTTTCAAGTACTAATACTCGGAACGTATTTTATTATACGTGTGATATCTCCTTCCAAAACACATCAATCTTCTGCCCGCCTTTATGATATTCATGTCATATTTTAGCTTTTCACCAATATTTGAGCTCTACTACCTCTATCAGAAAATATAAGAACATTTGGGGTTGGACACGGGTATTAAGAAATGTGTAATTAAATGGGGGAAGGTTGTGATTGGTTGAAAAGAGTGTAGATTGAGAAGATATATTTTGGTACAAATTTTGAATGCTGGAAGTAGATATATTTTGGGATGGAGTACTACAACTTTGTAGATTCATGGCAGCTCTTTTTTCTCCCACTGTTGATTGCATTTAATTAGCATCATTATTTCTCTCTATGTTCATAATAATTTACTTATTTTGCTGGTGCTAGGCTATTTTCACAGCTGGCTACAAGGCAGTGTTGCATATCCACTCTGTTGTTGAAGAGTGTGAGATTGTTGATCTTATAGAGGAAATTGATATGAAGAAAAAGAAAGAAGCTGATCCAAAGAAGAAAAAACCAAAGAGGAAGCCTCTTTTTGTGAAGAATGGTGCGGTTGTAGTTTGCCGCATTCAGGTATTCTCATAAATTTCACTGGTACAAGTTATTTTTTTTGCAAAAGCACTAATACACGTTTGTAACTAGTTATTGAGGATTCAACTAATTCTAATGTGTTCTGCAATTAGGTGAATAATTTGATTTGTATAGAGAACTTCTCTGATTTTCCTCAGCTTGGAAGGTTTACACTTCGAACAGAAGGCAAGTATACATGCATTGAAATACATTAGGTTTCCAATTTTTTTATGAATAAAGAATAGTGTGCTATGCATCAAAATGAACCAAGCCAGCTACTGCTGTCCTTTTGTTTATTGTTGCATATATTCCATTTGCTTCCATTTCTTAAGGAATGTGTCCACTACCATGTACTCCCTCCAGTAAAAAAAAAAAAGAGGTTTAGGTTTGCGTGTAGTCAGACTTATGTTTTGACTGCAAATATCCCTATAAATGTTTTGGTGAAGTCCCTTTTTGTCTCTGCTAACTCTGCTCGAAGTCCATGTTTCCTGGAAATGAAAACCAATTAATTTTCACCCACAACTTCCTAATCTGGAAAAGCACCCCCTACCCATTTCAATGGTCTGTTTTTGTTCCCATGGTTCTTTCCACTGATGTGGAATGCAATTAGACATGTTTCAATGTTGTGTGTGGCTTTTAGCTCAACAAAACTTGTTGACAGCAGTCCAGTCAGCAAAATATCGGAGCACTCTGAACCTGAACCACTTTGGATTTTGGAAGTATTTACATTAGATTTTTGAAAATGTTGTTAACTTGACTTGAAAAAAGTGCTTTCATCATAATGTATTATGTTAACTATCGGTAAAAGTTGCATTTTGGAAACTATGTTCAAAATGTCGCTGACTGGCTCTGTTGTTATTTTTCTTAGTACTCCCTCCGTTTCATATTATAAGACTTTCTAGCATTGTCCACATTCATATATGTATAGAATCATTAACATATATATGAATGTGGACAATGCTAGAAAGTCTTATTCATATATATATTAATGAATCTATACATATGTATATGTCTAGATTTATTAATATCTATATGAATGTGGGCAATGCTAGAAAGTCTTATAATATGAAATGGAGGAAGTAATTTGTTTTCTATTTCTAGTAATTAGACTTATCAAATCATATGCTGACCATTGATTACTGATCATTGCAGGTAAGACGGTGGCTGTAGGGAAGGTTGTTGCTATTCCACCAGCTGGCAGCCCAACATTTTCAGCTTAAGTCAATTTTGAACAGGATGGTGAGTAGTTTTCTAATCCTGAGTTGTTTGCAAAATGGAAAGTACATACTTTTTAACTGTCTTTCATGACAGGATGTCTCTTGAGAGCTTCTGGAAGCAATGACATTGCTTGAGCATACATTTTTTCCGGCCCGGCTTGAAAATCATCAATCATTTAGGCATAGCTGTTATTATTAAGATGGGTTGCATAATTTATAGCTCTTGTTACATGGTTGTGAGGTTGTAAAATCAGTATGGGTATATCCCTGCCCTAACCTTCCAATTTGAATACCAGTGTTGCAAAGGTTTTTCGTGTGCACAATCCTTTGCCCCTCCCGGGCATCCGAACAAACAAAATTTTGATATGCCCACCTGAACCATTTTGGTTCTTGTATGTTTTCGAGGTGCCATCTGGTGGTATTTTATTATACGCAGCACTGTTTATCACTAATTTGTATGAACATGGTTCTCAACTGGAAGCACATAGGTAGTGACTGGTGACTGTCAAATCTTTTCTCGAAACGGTATAGGTTTTGACATTAGTCCTTGGAGCCGATCTAATATATTTTACCTTTCTTTTTTTTTAATTACACCGAGCTTGGCGCTAGTAGCTTGCCAAACAATAACATTTATCCTAAAATATAATAAATTATCCACCTACATTCCTTTCTCATATAATAGTTATCTATAAACATATACTATGCTACTAATATCTGGTTCCATCAGTCATACATGCATTGTAGCTCGCTGCTCTTCCCTCTCCTTTTTTATCTTCTCGAAATATGTTTATAGATTATTTATAGTCTACTATTGTACCTGCTCTTAATACATGTGCTTAGGCCAAGAATTTTTTTTATATTTTAGGACGGAGGTAGTATCATTTTCGTTGATGCTTACCTTTGAAGATGATTTTCGTTGATGCTTACCTTTGAAGATGCAAATCTGATGAGGACATCTCTTCCTCTGCTACGCCCATGCAACTTGGTTTCATAACAAGTTTGACAAGATGAACCAATGATCTGTTTGGTTAATCCCTCCTTCAAGGGAATTGAGGAGATTTAGAAGAAATTAAGGGAATTGAGGAGATTTAGAAGAAATTTGGGAATTGAGGAGATTTAGAAGAAATTTATTCTGTAATTATTGAGGTGTAGAAGTAAATCACCCCCGAACCATTTTTCATGGAGATTAACCGAATGATCCCTGTATTCAATCCCACCGCTAAGATGCTCAGTTGACTCCTTATAGATGGTTTTGGTTTCACTTGAGACTTCTAACAACTCCATTCCAAATTTTAGTTGTATCTGCTATTCAAATTTTAATGGCAGAACTAACAGAGGCAGCTATAATATGGGTAGGGTTGGAGGTAGGGTAGGGTTGGAGGTAGTATATGAGCTACTTATGTTCTTTTAAATGTGGTATTTCTTTGCTGATTTTTTCGGCAGAGCCTTGGCTTGTCGTATCTGTCTGAATTTTATATTTTCGGATGTGAAAAGAAGTATAAATATCCTCATATACCAAACATTCGCTAATTAATATTGCGTCTTCAAAATTGTAATCTTCCCATGGCATATAAGTTGCTAATACGTTTTTTTTCCTAAAGCAAGACCCCTTCGCTAAAATTTCTCCTTTTTAATGGATTTACCCCGTGTAACCTAAGGTTTTTGGTGCATACTGATATTTTTGTTAGAGCGCCGCTAGGTAACTAAAGGAATATACTTATAGTCTTCCCACTACTTGATAAAAAGGATCTTGTGACTATTAGTAGAAATGATCTTTCCCTTGCATTCGACTATGCAAAATAAGTACATTTTTCAGTCAAGTCAACTTTAAGCCGTAGGTCTTGCAATTGAGTCATATTCGGCTGATCCATGTCTCTCACGCATTGTAGCTAATAAATAGACAACCGTTGTTGCGTTTAGTGTTTAGGTTTTTTTATTAGCTTGCTACTTTGTAGTTTTGCCTCTAGATTGGTTTGTGAAATCAAGATTGTGTATTTAATTGCTTTGCAATAACAATAAGGCTCCCATCGGATGGCCTAATCAGCCAAAGAAAAAGCCAAATTTTAAATTTTCAAACTTAATTTTGAGATATTTTTAACGTAGTTCCTTTTTCAGCATTGGCTTTTAAGTTATCAAGAACATATATATAAAAGTTTTACTATTAATTTTTATTCCCTAATAAGTTGTTTTGACTTATTAGGGAAAAAGCCAAATGATGAGGCCGTAAGACTTCGTCGATTATGCGGAAGTGTGGTTGATAGTGGCATGATGTCGGACACATCTTTTCGAAGGAAATGATCAGTTGATCGGAAAGCCTCAAAATGTTCACTCCGATTCAATCGAACCTAAGATCCAGTTATTGACATCAATTTCCATGTTTAATGTTGTTGGGTTGTATTAACATTGGTAGCGATTGCCCTTCATGAACCTCCTTTTTCCTATAAATAATGTTACAGTAAAGTGCATCGTTGGTGTCTAAACTTACTCGCATTTGTCATCTAGGTTCCTAAACTTTTAAAATACATTTTCAGGTTCCGAACTTGTTAAGTGTATCATTCCTATTCCAAATTACCATGACCCCCCCTCCCCCCGGGACCGGGATCCTACATATGGCTCTTAACATGCCATGCCACATGAACAATAAAAGTGATATACCACATGTATATTCCGATCCTTAAATTTTGAGTAAATTTCATAAAACTACATTTACTTTGCATAATCTATCACAAAACTACAGATTTAAGAACTTGTTTCACAAAACTACGGATTTAGTGTCTTCGTTTATTACAAAACTACAAGTACTTTACACAATATATCACAAAACTACATATTTAAGAACTTGTTTCACACAACTACGGATTTAGTGTCTTCCTTTGTCACAAAACTACAGGTTTAGTGTTTTCTTTATCATAAAACTACAAGTTTTACCATTGTTAAAACATGTAGTTTTGTGATAAATGAAAACACTAAATGTATAGTTCTATGATAAACGAATATACCAAATGTGTAGTTCTGTGATAAACGAATACACTAAATCTATAGTTTTATGAAACAAGTACTTAAATATGTAGTTTTGTGATAGATTGTAAGTACATATAGTTTTGTGATAAACAGAGACAAAAAATCTGTAGTTCTGTAAAACAAGCTCTTAAATCTGTAGTTTTATGATAAATTATGTAAAATACCTGTAGTTTTGTGAAATTTACTCTTAAATTTTCTTTTTCCTTTTTTTCCTTTTCTTCTTACCTTTTTGTTGGAGGAGCAGTCCTCCAATAGCGGGGAAGTGCAAACCCCTCCCCTAGTGAAGATTCGACTAAGGGAAGTGCGGTTACCTGATGAAATCAACCAAAAATTATCCCAAGACACAAGGAACATGCAAATTATACGGGTTTAGGCCACCGTAGATGTAACACCCTACTTTTGCGTGGTTTTCTTTTTCTCGATGTTACTTGGATCTGGAAAAGTACAAGGTTGGTAACTCGAGTCCCCTGCCCTGCCATGTGGACATTTTCAATCACTACTTAATCAATGTTTTTTTTTCTATTTAACAAGAATATAACCTTGGCTTCCCGGAAAAAGGGTACCCTGGTTCCTATTTCACTAACACTTTTCCATCTCTTTTTTTTTCTCACGAACAAGAAAGAGCTCTTTTTTTTTCTCACGAACAAGAAAGAGGAATAGAAGAAAATTGGAGAAAAAGAGATAAAGAAAATGAGTCAGTGCCACCACGTAAGATCTCAAAAGGGGTAATTTGAGATTGGAATTACACAAAGTTAGGAAACCTAAAAATATATTTTGACAGTTCGGTGACATGGATGACTCAGATGAAGTTTAGGGACCGGTAGGACACTTTACTCAATAATGTAGTAAGAACTTCAGATCATAAGCAAATAAGCTAACGCGGCTAAGGAATGCGACACTAGCAGCTTGCAATATTTCCGATACGCATTAGACAAATACAACGCGTGAATCCTAACGTGTTCCGGCAGTAATATTTATAATCTGAATTATACATGGAGAAATAATGCACGTCTTACCTGTTGTAGAACCAGAATGTTCCGATACCAATTTTCCAAGAGAGATAAGAGGGAAGAAATGGCATGAACGCCAGTAATCTTAATGCAGATCTAAGCATTTTCACATGCTACAGTTTGTTACAAAAATTACTTGTCCATATTTAAGTACGAACCCTGTCAAATAACTCGTCTAGCTATAGAGAGAACCGCAATAATCTGGTGAGACGAGCCTCAACATATTGGTACCAACAAGTATAAAAATATCAAAGCACATAATTATTTCAAGCAAGTAGCCCTGGGTTCAACCAATCTCTGCAAAAATAAAGTGTGGAATAATGTAAGCAAACCAGAGAATAGAAAGGAAACCATTTAATAAATAAACTAGCCTAGATCCCATGCGTTGCAACGGAAAACAAATTGAGTTTCTAGCTTATTAAATCAATTAACAAGAACTTATTTAGTTCAAGTAATACTATGATTTTTCTTATTGAACAAGTAGGTGATTTTGAAATTTAGGGGAGACGGTAATGAAATAGGGGAATAATATAGATTGTGGGGCCCATATGTCAGTGGTAAGGGGTATGGGAATGGATATCACCACTAGTAACACTTTTTATAGATATTGTAATATCATGGTCTACGATACACGGATACGGCCATCTAGTCGCGTATTTGTGTCGGACACGCGAATGGACACGGATACGTGTCTGACACGCCCGGATACGTGTCAAGTATGTATCAGGTATTTCCATGACTTTCAGATAAATAAATTAATTCTGGATATGTCTCCGATACGATCTTGACACTTGCCCGATACGTTCGAACCCTCAAACCGCGTGGGGCCGTGTGGGGTATTGACCCAGCCCATCTGGTTTGTCGCCTCCATCTGTTCCCGACGCGCCTCACGCGAGTCACGAGCTCCAGCGCTGTCATCATTGGCTCACGGCCAGGTAGCTTTGAATTGTCTGATGGTGCAGCAACATGAAAACTTGCACTTTTTTTTTGGTAAAAACTTGCACTTATTTATAATCTATGTTTTCCCTCTGTTGTTTGTAACTTTAGTGGTTGATGCTACTACAAATCTACAATTACAAGCATGATGTATCAATTTACTAGTCTTTTAGTTATATACGCTTATTTCTTCTTAAATATTATTGACAGCTAGAAGCAATATAAGTCTAACCACTCCAAAAACTTTACTTACCAGAGAATTAGAGAAGATTCGCTACATTAGAATCACCAATCAGCTATATCAATACTATTTTTCAGTTTATTAATTTTCTGTATTCTTTATTTTTCATATATATTAACGTATCCCCGTATCCTCATTTTTTAGAAAATGCCGTATCCCCGTGTCGCCGTATCGCGTATCCGTGTCCGTATCCCCGTATCTGGGTAACATAGATCATGGTATGTGTTTAAGGTGTTGAGTTTTCAACTTACTTGCTAATATCATCGAGGTGGTCATCGAAATCAACAACTTGCTGCCATTTCTTCGTTGTAACATGATCGGCTAAGACCATATTGGTTGATGGTTCTTTTAAAGTCAGCTGACTACTTCCATCTGATCCAGCCTGACGCCAGCTTTTTGATGAATCCCTAGTGTATAGCTGCAAGTTCAATTAAAGCATGTTATGCAATCTAAACGCCCCAAAATGCAATTTTACCATGAAAGATCTAATATTGTCAGAGCTGTGTATGACAAGATGATATGTATAACAAGTTTCAGGAAAGATCTAAGGACAACAAGTTTCATTCTTTCAATAGCACATAACACAAGATGCTATATGTATGATAATACTGTGGTAACAGTGTCTTTCATCTTTAAAGCTCCATGTGTTGTCTTATTGATTATGAGACTCATAAATAGTCATTCTGCAAATCACACATAATGGCTTGCTTATCTTGTTTGATCTACTCTAATGTTCTGATAAGGGCCACCACTGTGCCCTCGCTGTAATCTCCCTTGTTCGAGACTCTGTGTTGTTTTTGTGCTGTAGCACATTTTAAGCAAACTGAACTAAATTTCAATTTATACATTGGCATAAATAATTTTAATCCATTTTCTCTATTCTATCCAAGGTTACACAATCAACAAGTTTACTTTTACCATAGTTCCAATAACAATGTCAGTGCTTGGTAAGCACGACAAAAAGGATCAAATATTTTGCAAATGTGACCAGACATATCGTATTAGTTAAGACAATATGTCTATGCTATATAAAGTGGTACGGGAAAAATGATGACATGATCAGCCCGTGAACTATGGGATTGGCCGAGTCTACCTGCCTGTAAATTCAAAACCATCTAAATGAACCTCCTCCTCTCCTCTATCTGTCTAAAGCTTGAGAACTCCATTGCTGAGATAAGTACTAAATATGGCCTGCCAATTACAAGTTCAGTGTTGGATGGCTGGACAAGACCCTGGACCTCATCGCCTGGATGCCATGGTGTGGAACAAGGGCCAGGAGGGTGTGCCCTGAACGAAGAGAGGAAAGGAACAAGGGCCTGGATGCCATGGACTATTTTCTTTCTTGATCTCCAATTAACATGTGTCGTAACAAACCAAACCAGTGAGTTGAAAATAACAAGGACTAATAGAAAATAGATCATATGCTATTCTACTTCTCCTGGGGAAGTCTTGATTCTTATCTGAACTTGGCTTGGCATCTCGATACTCTGTGCTGGATGCGGTGGCCGCACTGGACATCGAGGCCAGCAAGGCCGCCTTGCGCTTATGCCGATGGTACAGTCCTACCGTATCATCCTCCAACAATGACCGTGCTTTTCCAGTTAGGTGTATTGTAGATGCTACCTCGAATTTGCCCCACAAAATTTATTGGATGAGCAAAAGCTATCATTTTTTCAGTGGTCTTTATCAAATATTTTAGAGAAACAGATTGTGTTTGTCGAATGGTTGAACCAGATGATTTTCTGTACTGCAAGATGGTCCTTTGTATGTTCCGTCACTTCTGTTGTGATCAGTTTCTCTGATGTTCTAGACCAATATCCTTTCATAACATTGCCTTGTTTTCAGAGTGGATTTGTTTGTCTTACTTTTTGCAGATATCACTGTGCAAACTAATGTTTGGCAGTTGAATTTTCTCAAAAGATCAAGAGGATTTTCATGATTTATTCAAATTAAATGCTACTTTTGTTGCATAAGCTGATTTTCCAAGGGATGTGTTCTACTATGATGCAGGTGGAGTGCCTGACATACTGCTCCCTCCAAGCCAGCCAAATCCTGTCCTTAATCTTTTATTGTAATGAGCTACGAGGTAGTCAAGCTGGATTCAACTAGGTTCAATTTGAAAATAGTCAATTGATCTAAGCTACACCATGCAATAGTCCAATATATAAAGTAACAAGGGGAGCTTTCCAGGTTTAAAATTCTTTTAGACCTCTACTAATCTAAACAACACAAACTTACAAAGAATTTAAGTATTTAACTTTAACAATGAGCTCTAGAACAAAACCGTGTAGATAGTGAATGTTTGCGTCAATTTGACAATTGACAACTTTTAATTATTAACACATAGATGTATAAAGATTACCACACAACAAACTAAGTTCTCTGCTTGGAGTGAACAAAGATTGGGACGATTACCTGAACGACTGGCTCGCGACTCTTCCCCTTGACTGCCTCCTCCAGCTTCTTGTTATCAAGCTTATTCAATTAATCAAATACAGAAGAAAACTAGTCAGCAGTTGAGCAGCAGGCGAGAGATCTCCGACCCAAACCGCGCCCAGATCGGGGAGGCGGCAACGCACTGACCAGGAGTACGGCGGCGCGGGGGAAGTTGCGGAAGACGTGGTCCCCGACGCGCTTGGCGACGGGCGGGAGGTCGGCGTCGTCGCGGCGCGCGTTGGCGTGGTAGTAGCCGACGACCGCGAGGCCCTGCGCGGCGAAGTGATCCTCGACGAGCGTGAGCGCGAGCTCGAGGGTGGGGAGCAGCGGGAGGTGGTGCGGGTGGTGGGAGAGCGGCACGGCGTCGGCGACGGAGACGACGGCGGCGGGGGAGGCGGCCCCGTCGAGGAGGCGGCCGACGAGGAGGCCGTTGACGGCGGCGGCGGGGTGCTTGAGGGCGTGCAGCGCGAGCTTGACGTACGCCACCTGCGCCACCTCGTACTTGCACTCTGCTCCCATCGCGATCCGCTCCTACGGCGACTGCCGCTTCCGCTTCCGCCGCCGCGCCTGCTTCCGATCGGAGAAGAGAGGAAGAGGAAGGCTGCTCTGCTCCTTGGACTGTTCGCTCCAAAGCGTGTGAGATCTGATTTGGGGTTTGGGAGGATCGGGGTATCTGATCGGTCTTGGATTGGAAGGTTGTGTAGGTTGCTTCTGGCCGTCCGATTGGAGATCGTGGTCACGTTAATATATATACAGTACCTCGCTGTGTTAAGGGGTAGATTTTTTTTTTCTTTTTCAAAAACAGACTACTTACTCCGTTTACTTAAAAATAATATACTACATATAACTACTACTAATAATAATAACTACTTAAAAATATTAGTATTTTTTTTGTTTGTCACATCTGTCTTTCGTTCATCAACCAAGTCGTCCGATTCACAGTCCATGGTTCAGATCTGTGGTAAAATATTGTTCGTAACTGCATTTTTCCAAAAGGAAAAGGGCTATACGTACTAACTTTTTCTTACTAAATTCTTACTAACACTGATGTGTCATGCTATGAGTGCATCTAGATTTGTTGTAACTTTCATCTACTTAAATCAAACGGTTGAGATGATTGTTAGTAAAAGTTTAGTACATGTAGCATTGCTCTTTCAAAAAGAAGTCTATCTTATGCCAAACCACGCCTAACAAGTCATTCAATTTTTATCTACAACCATCCTATTATGTTTAAAAATACCTAAAATCTAATCAGAGAAACCTCTCACAATAGCATTATCGCTTGACACACTGCTCCATGTTAACTAATCAGCGAGGCCTACTGAGCCATTACTCTATTGAAAATATACTACTAGTCCATCAACCAAATAGGAACCACGTATGCTTCAAATAAAAATTTCTTTTAAACTACTTATCCGATCTACGATCTGATTACACCATTGTGTTCGTAAACAATTAAATCTTTATAACAAGATCTTATATGATTATATTTTGATAAAAAATTTACAAATTACTTTTTAATATATCTAAATTATTTTTAGATTTCACTAAATTACTTATTAGACGTATCAATAAAGTCTAAAAGTAATTTACATATATTATAAAAGTAACTTAAAACAAAAGGTACAACATTAGAAGTAAATTTGTTGTAGGGATAAAAATATGACTCTATCTAGAAATTAAATTTAATCAGTACATATCAGCATAAGTATGTTTAATAATTTTTAAAAGTAACTTCAATGTTAATTGGAAGTAATTTTTGCATGGTTCAGAAGTAACTTTCTATAAATCTGTTTTATGCACATGTTTTTTTTCCCTTTCACTTTTTTTTTTCATGTAGTATGAGAAAAGAAGATAAAACCTTTGATGAATTTAAAGTCCATAAATTATAGAATTGACTAAACACTATAATAAAAAAATAATCGACTTAGAGCATTATGAATATATAAGAAGTAATTTAGTCAAATCTAAAAGTAATTTATATATATATATGATAAAAGTAACTTACATATATAATAAAAGTAATTTACTAATATAAATATTTTTTTCATCGTAGTATAATCATGTAAGATCTTATTTCGAAGATTTAATTGCAATGAATACTGGTGTAATCGGACGATAGATCGAATAATTAATTTGAAAGAAAACTCTGTAAGAAAGGGAAAAAATGCATGCATGTGTACTGACTCCTCCACAGCGCACGGAAGGAGTACGGTTCAGCGCACGGAAGGAGTACGGTTCTATTTATGCTCGCTTCCCCTCTTCCCCCGCAGTCTATTTTCCCTCCATAACCATCTCCTCTCTCCCTTTCTCCGACAAGTGGGACCCTCGGCCGCACCTGTCATCCCTAACCTCCAGCCACCCGCCGGCAACCGCCATTGCCGCCCACTCCGCCGCCAAATCCGTGCCTTCCACCCCACGCCCTCGCTTTTACTCGCTGCCCACTACTCCACCTCTTCCTCCACTTTTCCCCAAATTTCGCCACCAGATGGAGCTCTCCCGCTGCCACGTCGCCACCCCACGTTGCCGGCCGATTCTGCCCGCCACGGCCATGATCTCCAACCTCGCCGAGCTATAAAAACCCTTCCCATAGCCTCCTCCCTCTTTTCCCCTCTTTTCCCCGAGCTCCCGCGCCCCGCCCGCTCTCCCCCGCGCTACTCCCTCTCGCCGCCGCTAGCCGACATGCTCCAGTCGCACGCCACTGCCGCTAGAGCCACCGCCACGCTACGCCGCCTGCACCGCTCCTCCATTCCACCGCCTGAAAGCCGCTCCCACTGCCTACCGCCTATTGCGGCCACAAGGGCAAGCTCGGCCCCCACTTCTCATCCGCAAATCGCCACCCAAACCCCGTCCTCCCCACGTGAGGTGATGTAACGACCCGCGTCTCCCAGGCCGGGCCCGCTTACATCTGGCAGCTTTCATAGGTCATAGACTACCCTCACAGACCAACACAAGTCTTTTCTCCACACTTTGTCCTCACTCGTGCGCACCCGGAAAGAATTTCCCGGTCGGTCACCCATCCCAAATTGCTCCAGGCCAAGCACGCTTAACCCTGGAGTTCTTTGGAAATCGGCTTCTGGAAAAGAAGTTACAACTTGTTGATATGAGTATTCTATTAATCCTATTAAGCCCTAGGCCAGGATGTTACACCCTCAACCCCCTTAAGAGAGATCGACGCCCCTGTCGATCAACCCCAGGCCAGGAACGTCCCCTCTTGGCCACGTACGTGTGTCCAGTGCCAGCGCATGTGCCATGCTGTGTGACCACTCCGGGTCCACACTAGCCATGCGCATCATGCCTGCGCAACTGCGACATACGCGCCCGTGAAACCGCGAGAGTTACACCCTCACCCCTTAAGAGAGATCGACGCCCCCGTCGATCAACCCCAGGCCAGGAACGTCCCCTTTTGGCCACATCCGTGTGTCCAGTACCAGCGCATGTGCCATGCTGTGTGACCACTCCGGGTCCACACCAGCCATGCGCACCATGCCTGCGCAACTGCGACATACGCGCCCGGGAGGCGTCGATCAACCCCAGGCCAGGAACGTCCCCTCTTGGGCACGTCCGTGTGTCCAGTGCCAGCGCATGTGCCATGCTGTGTGACCACTCCGGGTCCACACCAGCCATGCGCACCATGCCTGCGCAACCGTGAAACCGCGAGAGTCGACTCTGATACCATTTTGTAACAACCCGTCTCTTCTAGGCCAGGCCCGCAGGCCGGGCCCGCTTACATCTGGCAGCTTTCATAGGTTATAGACTATCCTCACAGAGGAACACAAGTCTTTTCTGCACACTTTGTCCTCACTCGTGCGCACCCGGGAAATTCCTCACCCCCTTAAGAGAGATCGACGCCCCCATCGATCAACCCCAGGCCAGGAACGTCCCCTCTTGGCCACGCCCGTGTGTCCAGTGTCAGTGCATGTGCCATGCCGTGTGACCACTCCGGGTCCACACCAGCCATGCGCACCATGCCTGCGCACCTGCGACATACACGCCTGTGAAACCGCGAGAGTCGGCTCTGATACCATTTTGTAACGACCCGTCTCTCTTTCTAGACACTTTGTCCTCACTCATGCACACCCAGGAAGAATTTTCGGGTCGGTCACCCATCCCAAATTGCTCCAGGCCAAGCACGCTTAACCCTGGAGTTCTTTGAAAATCGGCTTCCGGAAAAGAAGTTGCAACTTGTTGATATGAGTATTCTATTAATCCTATTAAGCCCTAGGCCGGGATGTTATAGGTGAGCTCCACCATCTCTCCCTTCACCTTGCACCCTCCTAACCCCATCCCCTCCACGTGAGGTGAGCTCCACCATCTCCCCTTCTCCGGCCAGCGATTCCCACCGTCTCGAGCCACTTCTCACCATCTCGAGCCACCTCTTCCCCAGGTTGTGGCCGAGCCCGTCTGCCTCTTCCCGAGCGGCGCCCATCGTTGGAGCACCGCCGCCTCCCTCCCCGTTGTTGTCTCGCCGCCGTGCCCTTTGGTGAGCACCCCTCTCCCTTCCCTGCCGCGTCCCATGTGCATCGCCGCATCCCGCACCGCTACCGCTCACCGCCGGTGGCCTTCAGGCCCGACACGTCGCCCCTGTGCTGCCGCATGCTTGGCCGGCCGGTGAGCAACCTCCCTCTCACCTCGATCGTCCGATCTGCCCCGGCACGGATCTGGGCCGTCCGTGCCTCCGCCCACGTGACCGTCATGTTGGTGCCGCGTTGGCGCCACGTATGCAACACGTGGTGCACCAGCCCGTGCCTCCGTGGACTCGGTCCATGGTAGACCGAAGCCTTTGAGTCACCGACAGGTGGGTTCCATTTGCCGGTGCCACCTATCCGCTCGGCTGACGTCATAACATATTAATTGCGCAATAAATCAAGTAATAATTCTAGAAACTCTTTTAAATGGCTCAAAACTTCTAAAATTCATAACTAATTCATACGAACTCCAAATTGAGCCATTCAACTTGCAAAATTCATCTAAAACTGAGCTCTACGTGTTTGTTTACTTTTCATGTACTGTTTACTTGGTTTTTATTAGAGTTTTTCCTCATTTTGCGAGCTAGCATGTAGATTTCGTCGTTTTGGAAGATTGCGGTCGCGAGGAAAGAGTTCGGAAGATTGTTTGAAGAAGCAAGGCAAGTCATACATTCTCCTTTAGCATATTGAGCCTACTTTATAAATGTTTTATTGTTTGCAAATAAAATTGTATGTCTTGCTAATTACATGGGATTATGAGATTACCTATCTGCTCGCTTGTGCCATGTTTACTTGACATCCGTTCTTTATTAAACCTAGGTGATAATTTGACTAGCTTGTACTACTTATGTTGACCTAGCTAGAATTATTTATGCTTAGCCATGCTTATTTACCACTAGCTCACATAATGGGATAATTACATTATTAGACACTTAGTATCATGACGAGCTGCGTGCTCGAGACATCCGGCCTTGTTTCATTGGTCGTAATTATCCAATTAAACTGCGACTGAACGGTGGGATGTGGTGCATGGTTTTGCTAGTCGCACCCATGGCAATTAAGGATTGGTTCGTGGGAACCCTGAAAGACTTGCAGCGCTTACCATAAGTGGGAATGGGTAACTTCTTGACTTGTAGTATAGCTCGACCCTTTCCTAGGCACCAGTGGTGAGGGTGGGCGTGATGGAGTTGGGTCGGCCGGGGTGTCTAATTGTCCAGCTTTCAAATTCACTGCAGCGCACGGGGGGACTACCCACTTCCGGTTTAGGGGTGGGGGTGAAACCTCAGCGTGGTGTGGATTGTTATGGGAGGGTTATGCGAAGAGTTTTGTCACAATCACTCAGCACGGTGACGTGTCTGCGCAGGCACGGCAACAAGCCGGTGGATTGTGTCTTGTGGGTACAGTTGTGCACCTCTGGCCAGAGTAAAACTATTTGAATAGCCGTGCCCGCGGTTATGGGCGATCGACCAGTTTCATCGTGATTAGTCCCACTTTATTTATAACTTGACATAATGAACTGGTGTAGTTCAGGTGGTTTGGTAGGGTGTTGACGGCTGTTAAGTACCAAATTCTCGCCGTCAATACCTACATAAAACCATAAATATAAAACATCCAACATAGTGGTAGGGCTTATTTCTAACAAATTCCAAGAGTGTTGGTGTATATTCATACGTAGCCACGCAGGTGACAAACTACCAAAGTTGAGAGGAAATATACATGAAGGAGGAGGAGAATCAAACACGTATCCGAACTTATGGAGTATTGGACCCAAAAACCCCCATTAAACATCTCCAAATGGGCCAAACGTTCATACCAATGGATTGAGGGGCCCGAAATGAGTGTCCAGGCTAAAAACCGGGGCCAACGGAGCCGGCCAGGGGGTTCAGCCGAACCCTGACAGAGGCCGCTGGCCTAGGCCCAAGTTGCATCCGGTAGATAACGCTCTCCTGATGACGATTATGACCGTTTCCGGCGCTCCAACCGTCATCCAAATGGACATTTGGCACTAGGAGGATGAAGATGCTCATTGGATGCTTGGAGGATCTCCACTCTCTCAAGTCTCCTCCACACTATAAATACCCCTCTCCTCTCCCTCATTCACACACACACCAAAGCATGAGCTGAATTACAAGAGGCTCTACTGTACTATATTGTATATTATAATAGGGAGAGAGTAAGGTAGAAGAAATCGGAGGAATTCCGGAGTTGTCGGTAATCTCCTCCTACTTTTGTATCTTGTTAATTACTCTGCTTTAATAGAAATATCATTCTGAATAATTAAGATTTGCTTAGTGAGAATTACTTCTTGGTTAGTTCCTAATTAGTATACGGGATCATTGTTCACTATAGTCTATTAATTTATAGTGATTGCTTTAGTGTTTGATCGGCGCTAGAGTAGTTATTAATTGCGTAGACGTGGTGTTTGGGTAATTAATTTCCAATGGTTGCTGCGTTTCCCACAGTACGTTTGAGGTGGATGTAGAGGTGGTGACAACCCTCAAGAGCACTTAAGTCCTCCCTATTCAGGTACGTAGTAGAGCGACATGTGGGAACATCGAGTTGCTAGTGCCTGAAGTAATGCGTTAGGATTAAACTTAAGCTTTCCCTAGACACTGTTTCTCATTAGGAAATCCTCTCTGCCCTCTGCCTACATTTGCTTTGTGTCCTTGGATGAACCCGACGAGGAGATAATCACAAACGTTCCCTTCGATTCGATACCTTTAGAATACTCCGTAGGGGAAGTGCTACATCGGTATATCTGTGCGCTTGTGGATCTTATCTGTGATCGTAAGAAATACCAACATAGGGCCTGTTCAACGTGGTGTAGCATTGTTCGGTGGATGTTTAATCTTTTCTTAATTAATCAACTGTTTTACTGTTTTCAACAATAAATGTTTTACAACCGCCTTTATGCAAATAGCCACAAACCTCCCTTTGTCTCCCCTTGCACGTATGCATCATTAGTGTGGCTTTGCAGGGTAGAGTGGTTGTATTCAGTCTTGCTATTATTCCCCATTTTTGAGAAGTGTAGTGCTTCTGAGCTGAAGACGAAGTTAGAGGACCAAGACTCAGACCCCAGTTGAGTTTTGCCTGTGGAGTGGAGCTGAAGCCCCGCTAGGATCGCCTTTTTCCGCTGCCGCCGTTTTCTTTCGGTGTGAGGACTAAGTGCCTCTTCTGTAAATATTTACGCTTTATTTTATGTCTGGATTTGTATATTAATTTGTTGTTTTGTGTACCATGGCTGATTCCTGGACAGGGACTTAATACACAAAATAGTCTGAAAATTTGGGCTAAATTTCTAGGCGTGACAAGTCCCGCACCCTACCTTCTCTCGCGACCCCATCCCCTACTTCCTCTCCCCAAGGCTCTCCAACCAGGCCAGCCTCGAAGTCGCGCTCAAAGCCACCCTCTCCTTTCTTGACAAGGTCGTCAAGCCCATCCTCGTCGTCGGATGAACATTTTACCCTTTGGATGAACATAGAAATTTATGAATTACATTATTGAAAATGTAAAAGTTTGTTGTGAGTTTATTTATGAAATTTATGAACATAGAAATGAACATCAGACTATTATAGTTATGAGTTTGTTGTGCGGTATATAATTTATGAAAAAAAAATTTTAGATAATGAAATAAAACAATGTATATATTTTATGTTTTAAAAAGTTATGAAAAATGAGGAGCATTCATACTAAGATAGAACTACCAATGCTCATGATATTTTTTTATGAATGCTCCCAATCAAAAAAAATCTATTGTCCTATTAAAATTTCAAATAAAAAATTAATATATTACATTTGTTTTATTTTCAAAATTTATGTCAAAATTTTCTGCACTAATTATTTAGTCCCATTAGTTTCATAAAGTGCGCATATTATGCACTTAAACAAAATTTTGAATCATTTTTCAAGCTTATATTCAAACCTAAATCATCAAGGGCATAAAAGACATTTGCAACCAAACTTAACAGCGAAATGAAGGAAAATGTAACGGCAGGGGTATGGAAAGGATCAAGTTGAAATTTCAGGGGTATAAAAGGGATTGAGTAAATTTCAGGGGTATGAAAGGGATTGGGTGAGTTTTCAAGGGTATACAAGAAAATTATTCTATAATAATATATCCTACATAGTGGTAGGGTTTAATTCTAATATTTTCCACGAGTGTTGTTGTATATTTGGATGCAAGTAATAAACCGTCAAAGTTAGGAGGAAATTCAGACTAAGGTGAAGAAGAATTCTATCCATACAAGAGTTGGGCTCCTAAGCTCCATCAAAACATCAGAAAATGGGCCAAACTATCGGAGAAATGGATAAGGCACGATGAAAAGGAGCAATAGGCCAAAATTGGGGCCTGATGGATCAAGCCAGGGTTCGGCCGAACCCCAATCTCAGTCGTTCAGGTTAGGGTTTGGCATCGACGCTCCAAAAGGTCTCCTGATGGTGGTTGCGGGGTAATTACGACAATTCGCATAGTTATAACCGCCTATAAATAGAGATCCCATTCTCACTTCACTCACACACTCCAAGCTTGAGCTGAATTATAAGAGGTTCTATTGTACTTTATTGTATACTAGAATTAGGGAGAGAGTAGAGTAGAAGAAGTCGGAGGAATTCTGGAGTTGTCGGTAATCCTCTCTTTATAAGGAGAATGACCAATTCGGGCTTGGGATTTTCAAGAAGCATCAGTAGGGATTCTATTGGATTGCAATTTTGAAAGAAAATCTCCAAATTCTACGATTGGGAATGATATTCGGATACTGTTGGCCATACTATCATATTACTCCCTCTGTCCCAAAATATAACAACTTTTAGCCCTCAGGATTTGTCCCAAAATATAGCAACTTCTCCATCAACATTCTCTTCCCAACCAATCATAACCCTTCACCATTCACTTTTCCCACCTACCTCCACTACTCATCCAATCAGGCCATTCCCAACCCAAGACACTAGATATAGTTTCCACAAACTCCACATCATCAACAAGCTAGCACCAGACACTACTCTTCCAATGCAAAACACCACTATTTCATACTTAAATTTAATGCTACTTATCTCACATGATGTCTTGGATGTTGTGTAGAAACCATGTCTCATGCAAGACATGGTTTCTTTCTCTTTCCTCATTTATTCACTTGCCACATCATTTTTCATGAGTACTAAGTGGCAGCTTATTTAATGCTATGGACACCATCCTAGTCATTGGGTTGGGAATGGCCTCACAACCATCCACCACTCACTTCTACCTACTTTCTTAATAACCGTGTCTAACCCTAAAACTTCTTATATTCTGGGACAGAGGGAGTAATAGTTTAGTAGTTTTCAAGGCAATTTTATGTTGACCATTTTTCTAAAATAGGTATTTAAGAAATCTTCTATTATATACTAAAAGTCCATTAAACTTCATAAAAACACTTCTACGTCGCCACGTGACACTCCTACAAACGCTCATATACTGCCACGTGGCACTTTCAGTTAAACCAGTGGACCCAATATTTTTACATATTAAATTATTAATTTTCACCACTAAATCTTATATTCAAGAAAAAAAAATATTTTTCCCTCTCCGTTCACACGTTCACCAAATACGTTTCAAAAAGAAAAAAATATCTGTGCACATGTATGTACGTACTCCCTCCGTCCCCATTCATCTCTCCTATTTCTTTCCTATTTTCTAGCTAACAACCAATACATAGTATAAAAATTTAATTAGATAGCTAAATATTCTCTTTGTATATATGCTTCTATATAAAAAATTATAATACATCACTTAGATCTATATATCATTAATTTTCAGTGGGAACTCAGAAAAAAAATTAATGGGACATCAATTGGAGATATACCCTTCAATTGGATATATATATATATATATATATATATATATATATATATATATATATATATATATTAATTAACATGACATGAATTATCTATTATTATTATTTACTAAAATTTCATTAAACGTCCTACTAATGCTCTCAAGCTACCACGTGGCTTTCTATAAACGCTTCTAAGCCACCACATGATGCTCTAAATATAAGAGATTCCGAGAAAAAAAATCTTCTTACCCAAACCGATGTAATTTATTTTAAACTATTAGATATATATCTTAATAAAAAAACTGCCGATCAATAAGACCGCTCCCTCCTCACAGGCTGTCACCTCTTTTTTTATTTGCCCCATACGGCAATTAAGTTAATCACTAAAAAAAGAAAATCCTAAAAAATACCGCTGAAAAAAATAACCACCAAATTTTCTTAAATAAAATTGGTGGCCTGTACCAACTTAATTGTTTAGTGGCGAACCCATAAAAAATTATCTTGGCACTACACGTACATATTATTTAATTATTGATTGATATATTAATTAACATGACATGAATTATCTATTATCTATCTATTATTATTCTAAAAATCCATTAAACTTTCTACAAACGCTCTCAAGCCGCCATATGGCATCCTATAAATGCTACTGAGCCGCCATGTGACACTCTTATAAATTAAAAAAATTCTTAAAAATCTATAAAGAAAAAAAAACATCTAACCATTGATTTTAATTTCGTGGACCCATTATTTTAATTGTTTAGATTATCCCAATCGATCTACAGGCAGAAACGTACGCACCCCTCTTTCTATGTAACGGTTGTTAAGATTTAATCCATGATTTGTTACAGATTAATATACATAATGGTCAACTTAATTCCTTGACTTGTCTCACGGAGGCAAAACCGGCTGTGGAAGAAATTCTGATGCATGTCCCATGTACCGTGATGCATATGCGGTTCATTGGTGATCTTAGGTTGTTAAATAAACGATCTTTAACCATGACCTTTTAAACTTAACATCCAATTTATGTTAAGTTTACACCATTGTATTTCTATTAATTAAATTAACAATTTGAGCTCCATAATTAGACATCTAATGACTTTTTTTCTAAACCACCACATGACGCTCTAATCAATTCTAAAAATTGTATGAAAAAAACAAAACATGTACGGTTGATTTTCATTTAATCTGGTAGACCCATTGTTTTTACCATTCTTAAAAGTCACCAATTAAATATATCCCAAAACCGCCACATTTAGGCCACTGATCGATAAGTAGGAAGGAAAAAAAAAAGGTACGGTTCATACGTAAGCACGCCGAGCCTCCGAGAATCCTAACGAGCGATCAATAGCTTCGGGCGATCAATCTCCCATCCCTCCACCTTCCTTTTTGGCACCGCATTATACACCTAAAGTTATAAAGTTTATGCACCTAAAATTTATACACCTAAAGTTTACACATATAAAGTTTATATACTTAAATATTACAGACCCAAAGTTTATAAGTCAAAAGTTTATATACCCGATTCAAATTTGAATTTAAATTCAAATATTAATTTGAATTTGTATTCAATTCTTTTATATATAGTATTTTTATACACCTATATATAGTATTTTTATACACCTAAAGTTTATAGACCCAAAGTTTATAAGTCAAAAGTTTAAATACCCGATTCAAATTTGAATTTGAATTTGAATTCAAATTTTTTTATATATAGTATTTCTATACACCTAAAGTTTATACACCTAAAGTTTATAGACCCAAAGTTTATAAGTAAAAAGTTTATATATCCGATTCAAATTTAAATTTGAATTCAAATATTTTTATATATAGTATTTTTATACATAAAATTTTCTAACTTTGTTTTTTTTATTATTTTAAAATTTATGGTATAGTAGGAAGAGAAGAAGGGGAGAAGGAAGGGGGAGAGGACGTATACCGGGAACGATTTTGCTAGATATTTGTCATCAAATTTCTCCCCTAATATTTGTCATTTTTCTGACCGTAGGATTTGCGCTACGATTCGTGCGCATGCGGGGGTGGGGATGCAGCTGCGTCACGTGTAATCAGACCGCGCCTGTAGTAAAATGTGGGCCATCCCTGTCAAATTTCGGGCTCCGTGCTTTTCTGTCTGTGCTCCGTAGCCGTTGTTTTTCCTCAGCTCTCTTCTCGCTCTCTTTCCTTCTCTCTTTTTTTCTTTTCTCTTCATTGTTTTCTCCGGAGAGAGAGAGAGAGAGAGAGAGTCATCTCGCTGGTGAGTGAGAGCTGGCTTGCCGGCGCGTGAGAGAGAGAGGGCTTGCCGGCGCGTGAGAGAGAGGTAGGTCGCCGTGGTGATTCAGCTCGCCGGAGAGTTTTCTGCTGATTTTTCTCTCCTTGTCTCCTATTTGTTTGCATCATTAGTTGATTTTTTTTTCAATCTTATTCCGGCTAGGTTTTGATGCTTCAGGTAGCTCTTAATGTTTGGATCTGATGCTTGTTTAACTGTTTTAGATTTTGGAATCGGTAGTTTTGGTTTAGTCCCCTGATCTGTTGATTTCTATGTCATGGAACCTGAACACGCGGAGCACCTCCGTCCTGCCTTTGTTTTGATTAGTCCCTGATCTGTTGATTTCTATGTCATGCTGATGAGATTGTGTAGCTGTTGATTTTTTATTTTGTTAAGTTCCAGGTGAGTAGTGCTCTGATCTGTTTATTTATAGGTAAAGCTACACACTATTTGAAATTTTCTAGGTCTGATCTGTTTTTTTTTTAAGTACATCTGCTTTGTGTGATTTGGGAATAGAATAAATTGTAACCACCGAACTAGCCATCAGTGGAAACGATGGCTGGATTTTTTTTTTTTGGTCTTGTCGCTTAGCTCGATTTTGTGTCTGGTAGATGGGGATTTTTTTTGTGTGTGATTTGCATTTTTCGGAGTAAATTGGACATGCTTTTGGCAGATCTACAGGTTTGCTAGCATCTTTTTCCCCCTCTGTTTTGTTCTGTCCTGTACAGGGGATTTTGTGTTTTCCCTCTGTTCTTAACATGTACGTCTCCTTCTGTGTTTGTTAACAATAAATTGTAAATGTGTCCACCTTAGAATAACAAAAGCTTTTATCATATTCTTTGTTTTATGAAACAAAGCAGTGTCAATTATACACCTAAATCTTGTTTGAATGGATCACCTGGTTAAGTTGCAAGCACCTTTAGAGCTCCATTCATTGTGTCTTATACGATAGAACCAATGAAGATCCCTTCTACAGTACAATCTTGATTGAGCAACCCTGTGCAGGCTGCAGCAAGCTTACATCTAAACTGTGCGTTGATTAAAGATATATGTTGTGTTCAATTTGCAAAACAAGATGATGTATGATTTCCATGTGCTTCTGTTACAATTCCCTTCTGTTATTGTTCTATATAAAGTTCAGATGTATTTCATCATTCAGAAAATCAGCAGCATGCATGCTTGCATATTTTTTATTCTTTATTATGAATGAACCATTGCAATATTGTACTTACTTGGTAAAGATTGATAGTTGTATACACTAGTTACCTGAAGCTTGCCATTTTGCTAGCCCCACACCCATATACTTTCTCCTGGAAAATTAATACAGCAAAAGTGATTTAAGTTTTTCAGCAATTAGAAGTTATTTTTGTCCTTTTTCAGTATTTTTTATTCTTTATACTTGATTTTTTGCTGATGCTGTTGCATGAGTAATGAATTTTTGGAGAAAGTTAAGCATGATTCCAGTTATAGTCCAGTTACAGTCCATATGCACTATAGTTACAGTTGTAACTTTTGTAGTTTCTCAATGTAACTGAATGTAGATAGTTAGATTATTTTTATTTACTACATGTGTCATGACTAATTTTTTTATATATAAATTTGTGCTAGATGAAATTTTCTATGAAGATCAGATATGATGCATAATAATAGGTAAGCATGATATTCTAACCTTCAACTGTCCTTGTTACTTGAGCCTTTGTTCTATCAGCCCCTGCATGTAATTTAACACAAGTATGGTTGGTGTATGTAATTGAAAGCATTAGAATCATGTTGTAGACTACCTAACTTAAATATTTTGTGTTTTATGCAGTATGAAATTACAGTAATTCTAACTTATAACATACTTACAGTGCAACTCATCACCATTTACAGTGCAGTTACAGTCGAAATATACCTCACTTACAGTTGTAATTTCTGTTATACCTCATTGTAACTGACTGTTGTTGGTAGTTAGATTTTGTAATTGATTGACATTGGTTTATTACTAATTTGTGTGAAAACTAGGACACTTGTTGTTTGGGAACCCTAGGGACTCCTTTTGTCAGTTGTGCATCCAAAAGTTAGAATATGTGTGAGTTTGCACTGCTTCCCCTTGTGTTGTAGGTTTTTTTCCAATCAATGCTGTGTAGGGTCATCATCCATTTTTGAATTAGTTATATGTTTTTACTGAAATTAGCTAGGCTTCTTGCGTCATTGCAAGTGTGAGGCCACTTCATTTATGTTGCCTGTTAGTGTATACAACCAACATTAACTTTCTTTTCTTTGTCTTTGCGTAGATTCTGCTTGATTTTTGCATAACAAGTGTTGCATGGACATAACTCTTATGTGTCTATTAATTCCTTTCATTCAAACAGAAAAAGGAGAACTTGTGCCTTTTATGGTTTATCAATGTTTTTTTTTATTTCTGTTGCAACGTTTAGATGTTTTCTCTTAGGAAAATACCACAGAAAAAAATATCTCTTGAGCAGGGGCGGAGCCAGGATTTTGAGCCACCGGGGTCATGATTTTTAATACTTACGTCTTGTTTGAAACTCTAATTATTCTCGAAGCTAGATATTTTTAGCTCAAAATTCCTTTGGAGCTAAAGCTATGAGTAAGTTGGTATTGTTTCATTTTGCGAAAAATAAATGTTTAAAGTCTATTCTATAAGAATTTATGAGGTTTTTAAGGTCCAAAAAAATTAAAAGTTGAGGCTATATACAACCCGGCATAACAACCATGTGTTTTTCAAGACATAAAAGTATGTTCTATTACTCCCTCTGTCTCAAAATATAACTACCTACGTCTCTTTAAGAGATTAATGTTAGGGTGTGAAATAATTATGATTGGTTAAAAAAAGAGTAGGTGAAAAAATTAAATCGGGGAATATTGTGATTCATTGAGATGGGATGGTTCATTGAAAATAGCTATACTTTAAAGCAAATTTAAATGTTAGAAGTAACATGTTTTGAGACGGAGTGAGTAGCTTAAAAAACACAACTAACATCTAGTAGTTAATTAGCAAAACTACAGGCCTATATACACAGCACATAGCTAAAATAAATAGTTGGTTAATAGATCAAATATGTCTAATTGTAGCATTAGTAGTGGATTGACAGTAGCATAACACAGCTAACAAATTGTGCTTTCAAAGAAAGAAGCTGTATTCTTTAAGCTTTCATGAGCTCCAGCAGTTTAGCCGGCTGGTCGGGGTCATTAAGCTTTTGCTGCTGGGGTCATTAGCTATAAAATACTGAATAATTCACTTGATTGATCGAATGCCATCGGGGTCATCTGACCCCGATGATAGTACTGCAGCTCCGCCGCTGCTCTTGAGGCATTTGAATGGCTGATCTAAATCTGTATTTGATGCCCTCTTCTTACATCTGGTGATTTAGTTAAGTTTTCAAATGGTATTTTTAGTTATGAATTTTGTTTATCAGATGAAGTCAATACTTTAGGTTTCAAGTAGTCTTAAAACACACTTACAGTACAGCTCATCATCACTTATAGTACAGGTACAGTGGAAATATACCTCATTTACAGTTGTAATTTATGTTATCTCTCACTGTAACTAACTGTTGGTAATTAGATTGTAACTTTTTTTATATTGGTTTTATCAATGAATTGTGTGAAAACTGAGGGACTTGTAGTTTGAGGAACCCTAGGCATCTTCATTTTCTTAGGCACAAACTTGTAGTTTGAGGAACCCTAGGCACGAACTTGTTTTTGCTAGTTAGTAATGTAGGCAAAGTTTTGTACCGTTATTTTCTATTATCTGTGTTGCCTTGTGTTTCATGCAGCACCATTCATCACTAGTATAACTTAGATCATACTTACAGTTCAACTCATCACCACTTACAGTCTAGTTACAGTGGAAATATATCTTAGTTACATATGTAATTCTTATTATTTTTTCTTGTAACTAACTTAGCTATTGGTAGCTAGATCTTCATTTTTTCTTATAATTGAACTTGTCACGGTGGAATGTCTATGTTGAATCTGGGGAGGCTGATGCCCTGCTAGATGGGCATTTTTATAGTTATTATGAATTTTTAGTTCAGAGTTAATTTTGGCATAAAGGATTATATTATTTCAGTTCTTTGGTTCACAAAGAAAATTTCGTGCACAAAGAAAATCCCCATTTTTGCAGATATCTCCCCCACCCCCGACGCCGCCTCTCCCCCTCCCCCCCTCCCCACCAGTGCCACTTCCCCTCCCCTACCCTCCGGCGGCGCCAGTCCGCCAAGGGCCTTCGCCACCTATTCTCCCTCTCCCCCTTTCCCGCCTCTCCCACTACCCCCAGCTGGCCACCTCCCCCGCCACCGGCGCCGTCTCTTCCCCCCACAGGCACAGCTTCCCTTCCCTTCTCCCTCCCTTCTCGCCGGTACGGCGTGGCGACGGTGGGGTGCGGCGGAGACGGCTCCCTCCCAACAACGCCGTCGGCGGCGTCCGCGCTCCCTCTCCCCCTCACAAAGACGGCGGCGACGGCGTCGGCTTCGTCCGCGGGTGGATCCGTCGGCGGTGGCGGCAACCACGGGCGGATCCGGCGGCGGCGACTCCCTCTGCCGCCTCTCTTCTCCCTCCAGCGGCGGTGGTGGCGTCGGCGCCAGCTGATTTTTTTTTTTTGCAATTAATTTCCATGGCTATTGCTAACCAAATCAGATTACGTACGGACGAAAACGCGGACGAAAATTAGATGTGATGAAAGGGAAAATACGAATATTTATATTAGTTATAGATATCACTTAAGAAATTAGACTTGCATTTCAAAAATAAAAAAACACAGAGTAACATTCCCAAAAGCTACTCACCCCTACTATAAAAAAATACTGATATAATTAAATAGCATTACTAAATTTACCATTAATGATTTTCATGTATTATGTGTTTTTCTTTTGATAGTATCGATGTCCTTTATATCAGGACACGCAAAACAACTTATGTCGTTGGCATATGATTAATTAAGTATTAAATATTACAAGCCTTAAAATTAGATTTATCTAATTTTTAAAATGCTTTTATATAGAAACTATTTTCAAAACATACACAATTTAGCAGTTCGGTAAGTTTGCTTACAATAAATAAATAAGGGGTGGCCAATTCGATAAGCACTTTTATTATTTAGGTACTAAAATGGTTAATATGTAGTATGTAATATACTTTGTTAATCTGTAATAGCCTAAAATATCAATTGTATGTCCTTACTAATCACCGTATATATAAGTTCTGTATAGAAATCACTATCCATCAATCTTCGAGTCATACCCTACACAGTGCACCTAATAATTAGCTCATATCCAATGAGCACGTGTATCATCAAGTATCGAGGATAAAGGTCGCTATTAACTAGAAAATCATAAAAAATGATAAGTAAGTGGATGATGCCGTTAAGTGACAACAACAATAGTTGACTACAAATACATTGTGACTATGAGTAATAATATTCCTACACTCCAACAATCACTTCTAAAATGCCATGTGACGCTTAATAAATTAAAAAAATCTAAAAGAATAACAAAAAAGAAAATAAAGCATCTAGCCATTGATTTACACTTAAACCGGTGGCATATTGTAATTGCTCGCTCTTAAAAACCAGTTAATCCCTCCATATGTACATACGTACACAGGAAATATCAAAAAGAAAATAAAAAGAGTGTGTATATGTTCCCCCTGTTTGGTAGTTTTCTCTTTCTTTCCTTGTAGCTCTAAGATTTTCCTCACATTGTGCATATATATATGTAGTGACCAATCCTGGTAATGTTATCAAAGAAGTCACACCGCCATAGCACCTCTGTATGCTATCCCGTCTATTTACTTGAAAGTATTTTTTTACTAACGATGAAATAAAAGGCAATTGCAGACACTAATATAAACACGTGCACACCCACGCAATGAATACACACACCCTACCCCTAAGAAAGAAAAATTATTTGTCCGGAGAAAACCTAAGAAAAACGTACGTAATCGCTAGAAAAAACATACATGCGTATATACAATCGTAAATGTCATTATCTTAAAAATAGTGTAAATAATTAGCAAAAATAATTTTAACAACATGGATTATTCCATTGTATGTTGCCTCATGAACATGCATAAGTGAATCGTTGTATAATAAAGGAAAAAAAAACCCGTATTAACTCGAATGTTTGGGAAGGAATAATAGGCAAGTTTACATATAATCAGGATAAAGTGTTTTTTAATATGATAAGACATTGTCATTTAGTATACGAAAGTCTTTGGTCTATTTCATGTTATACATATTTCGTTTTTACGGTTATAAGATAATCTATGATTCTTTTATATTAAATATAGTGTGATATAAATTCTTTTAGTATTCTTCTTACAAACAACAAAATAAACTACCTGCGCAGATGCACGGGCTTCCTAGTTAGTCTAAAAGTTAAATCTCAACATCAGATCTTTATGACCAAGAAAGTACTTGAGTTGATCTACAATTTGGTCTAAGCCCTCAACCTAATTAATTAACTCGACAACAATAATGGATCAAGAGGGGTTTAATTATTAGGTTTGATTATCGAAGAAAAGGTCTTGCAGAAGAAAAATCATAATAAAATGTGTTAAAGCAACAATGACCAAATCTCTTCGGTACTATTATAAAAATGAATAGTGTTTATGTCGGGATTGTAGTATGTCATCTGACTATGATTGATGGACACCTCACGACATCCACGCGTCCACCTGATCTGATTCCTGGCTTCCCACACGAACCAGCATGAACCAGCCCATCGCGTTGTAAGTGCGATCTGCTCGAACTAGTCAAGCATCCATGTCATGACTCGCCTGCGTCCAATTCCCGCACAAACCGAAGCTGCGTCTGGCCGCGGGAACCACCAACATCCTCAGATTCCTAATGTGAATTAAACTACTTATATAAATACTCTCTCTAATTCTATAGTTTTTGACGTTTTAAACAATATTCAAAATATGCATATTGAATGTATTCTATTATAATATATACAACAAATAAATACATTTTCACTTTGTAATATAAATCTATATATGTTGTTCATGTACCTCTGAACCAAATATTTTAAACTTATGGATAGTCAAGGTTATAAAAGTTTTGACCTTAATGTTATCCAAAACATTAAGAATTACATAACCGAAAAGAAAATAGTACGTACATGCACTTCATACCTTTCACGCCTTTTCCTACTTACTCCTGCTTTGCCTATATAGGATAGAGAAAGGACTAGCCAACCACGCTCTTCCGATTATAGATGGCCAAATGGGCCGCTCGGCCCGGCACGGCCCGAGATCGGTCAGGCTGGGCCGTGCCAGGCCACGTGCTCCACCTACGCCCGAAGGTACGGCAATCTATCGTGCTTTCTTTGTTAGAAGTATATAAACGCCTCCCTCTTTGGGCTGTGATATATATATGGCTAAAATAAGTCAAATTTGTGTCCCTCCTTTTTGCGCCGTGTCTTATATATGGCTAAAATAAGTCTATTTTTCCTCACTCTTTCTTGGGGTTGTGCCATACATATGGCTGAAAATAAGTCTATTTCGCCTTTTAGAAATCTTCGTGCCGTGCGATGCTGGCCCACCGTGCCAAGGCAATATATATGGCTAAAATAAGTCTATTTTTGTGTCCCTCCAATTTAGGCGGTGTCTTATATATGGTTAAAATAAGTCTATTTTCTCTCGCTCTTTCTTGGGGCCGTGCTATACATATGGCTAAAAATAAGTCTATTGTGCCACCCTGAAATCTTCAATCTCCGTCAATGTCATGCTAGCCCACCGTGCCAAGGCAACGGCCCAGGCATGGCCCGAAGGACTGTGCCATGGGCCGCACCGTCGGGCCGTGGGCCATATGGACATCTATACGTCCGATCATCCGATGACGGAGCTCGCAAACACCGTGCATGTGCAGTTCCATTCCACGCCGTTCCAAACGCGTACGTGAGAACGTACGTCCGGCCTGTGGGTCGGCTCAGTTCACAGCTCCATGTATGCACTACTGCGAGAACTGCTGCTATCGAGAACAATGTGTCTCCTGGTGCTGCCCCGCCGGCGTATCAGCGGCGGAGCTGCAGTACTATCATCGGGGTCATCTGACCCCGATGGCATTCGATCAATCAAGTGAATTATTCAGTATTTTATAGCTAATGACCCCAGCAGCAAAAGCTTAATGACCCCGACCAGCCGGCTAAACTGCTGGAGCTCATGAAAGCTTAAAGAATACAGCTTCTTTCTTTGAAAGCACAATTTGTTAGCTGTGTTATGCTACTGTCAATCCACTACTAATGCTACAATTAGACATATTTGATCTATTAACCAACTATTTATTTTAGCTATGTGCTGTGTATATAGGCCTGTAGTTTTGCTAATTAACTACTAGATGTTAGTTGTGTTTTTTAAGCTACTCACTCCGTCTCAAAACATGTTACTTCTAACATTTAAATTTGCTTTAAAGTATAGCTATTTTCAATGAACCATCCCATCTCAATGAATCACAATATTCCCCGATTTAATTTTTTCACCTACTCTTTTTTTAACCAATCATAATTATTTCACACCCTAACATTAATCTCTTAAAGAGACGTAGGTAGTTATATTTTGAGACAGAGGGAGTAATAGAACATACTTTTATGTCTTGAAAAACACATGGTTGTTATGCCGGGTTGTATATAGCCTCAACTTTTAATTTTTTTGGACCTTAAAAACCTCATAAATTCTTATAGAATAGACTTTAAACATTTATTTTTCGCAAAATGAAACAATACCAACTTACTCATAGCTTTAGCTCCAAAGGAATTTTGAGCTAAAAATATCTAGCTTCGAGAATAATTAGAGTTTCAAACAAGACGTAAGTATTAAAAATCATGACCCCGGTGGCTCAAAATCCTGGCTCCGCCCCTGCGGCGTATCCCGTCTGATCCCGCCGACGGAAGATGATTCCAGTTGTCTGAAGATGATATCCGATCCATGATGTTTTTTTTCTCTTTTGATATTGTTGAGGAGCTGATGCAAGATGAGGATGATCATGATGCTGCTGCTAATGAGAATACTGCAAGCCTGCAAGCAACGAAAACAGGCATCCCCAGCTCCGAGTTCGTCCACCACGCAACCGTCGAAAGTCAACTCGCAAGATGTCGTCCCCAAGATCCCAACGCCAACATCGTTCTATACAATCCAACAGAACTCGCCTGCACGATTCTGAGAGAGGTTGAACACCAGAGTAATCACACACTTCATCCATAATTTGAATATCCTGTTGCAAGTTGCAAAGCACGGTATTTTGCCAGTAGTTACAATTACGGAAAAAAATTTGGTGGAGACCAGGTGTAAATCGCCTCCCGTGCAGCCCCGACTCCGATGGTTGCCGCGTGGACAACCTTAGGATCGAACGTCTCGCTGTGCATAGCTCCAAGCGCAGCGCAAACAGGACGGAGGAATCGCGACTCGCTTGATGGCTCTGGGCCCGTCGGCTCACCGGCTCAGATCACATCGACATGGGAGTGGATTCTAATCTCTCCAAGGGATATCCCCTCGTATAACTTTTTCTTCTAAATTCAATGTAAATAGTTGTGAAAAAATCTGAAAAAAATTGACAATGTAGATTATAATGATACCTACTAGTCCACCAAAATTCATGTTCAAATTCGATCTACACATCGAGAAACAAAAAGACAAATTTAGATATAAACAGTACGCTACTATTCATACGCTGAATTTGTCTTTTTTATATCTCGACGTGTGAGTTGAGTTTGGATTTAAGATTTTGTGAAGTTGTATATATGTGTTGTATGAATGTTGTCAAATTTTTCCAGAATTTTTCATAACCATTTAGATGGTTTTTGAGCAAACGAGGGAACATCTCTGGAGGGATTAGAATAGTTTCCCACATCGGCATCTGTTCTCAGTAGCAGCCACTGTCGCCGATGCAGCCTCTGTCCGCATGGCGGCGATAGCGAGTGGCCGAGGGTGACCGCCCTGGCTGAGGACGAAGACGACGTGCCGCCTCGGGCAACGTTAACGATGAGGTAGCCCTGTTTGCCGGCGGCTAGCGCAGAGATGTACTCCATCTTCCTATGGGCAGTAGCTGCTATGCTATCTCTTCCCAATCACAGGCTCACAGGCTTCTTTCTCACCATGGTGCAGGATTGATTTGATTAGTTAGTTTGATCTGGGCTTCTGCATTCAAACTTTAGTATAGTTGTTAACTGCTACATTTCAATGGATGTACGTAGTCTGAATGTTTGCAGATTCTAATTAGATTTGATAAAGTGCTAATATTGATTTTGGTCCTTTACCATGTAGATTTGATACATACTAAAGATTTTGGAGATTTGAGCATTTCATTTCTTCATGGTCACTTGGTCAGTGCATATATTTCAGTAAAAGAGTGTCAAGTTCAGTTGAACAAATTAATACGGTTTTCCGGCCAATATGTGAACAGTGGATAAAGTAAATGGCAGACTTTAATTTGTTTAACAACAGTGCTTTACTAACATTATCTACTACCTTGTTGTCTCTGAACAAATTTGCTCCAGATTCACACTACATTTCTTGGGTTTCATATATATAAACTGAAAATCACAAGACCGATGTGTACAGCCTCCGCGTCATCATCCTCAACCTCAATCTCCTTACCGGTAATTAAGTTTCTTGCCGAAACGACCAACCATGCATGGAGTTGTTGCCGCAGTGGGTCGATTGTGGTGTTGTGGCCAGCGAGCCGGTTGCCCTCGTCATCACCGCCGAGTGGACGACGTTCGAGAAAGGGAGTGACGACGGACGAGAGACAGTAGATGAGAAAGGCGCCGCTGGCCGCCAGCGGCGGCGGCGGCTGCGGAGGAACCGGTAGGAGAGGGATCTGAGCCTGAAAGCCGACGGCCCGGGAGCCGAGTCGAGCGAGGCTCATCTGCCGTATTTGCGTTGTGCTTGAAGCCGCAACGAGCTAGACGTCCGATTCTGAGAATGTCCACGCGGCAACCATCGGGGTCAGGACTGCACGGGAGCCGGTTTACATCCGGTCTCCACCAATTTTTTTTCCTAAATTACTAGAAACACCAGTTAATCCACGCAATTCTAATTTATTTCAACTAGCCGTTTTACAATACCTTAATTCATCTAACAATCATATTATTCCGTATTTTACATCATTGGGTGAGATGACCGGAGTTGATGACTCATCGCGCCGTCCCGAAAGCATGCTGATTGGAGCGCCCATGAGGCCATGAACTGAGCGCCGCGCGGCGGCAACACCTCGTCCAAGAACCTCCGCATCACCGTCACCGACGATTTGTCGCCGTCCCTCGCCGCGTCGATTGCCTCCTTCATCTCTGCCGCTCTCCGCTTCATCGCGGCGCGCTCCATCGACGTCTCGCCGAGCACCGCCTCCACGGCAGCTGCCACCTTGGCCGCGTCCACGGCGGCGCTCCCGCGCGCCACCTCCACGCACACCGTCTCCTCCGCGAGCAGCTTGGAGTTGTAGAATTGCTCCGCCGAGAGCGGCCACCCGAGCAGCGGCACGCCGTGGCCGAGCGCCTCCTGCACGGAGTTCCAGCCGCAGTGCGTCAGGAACGCGCCGGTGGCGGCGTGCGCCAGGATCTCCACCTGCGGCGCCCAGCACCGCACCACCAGCCCGCGCCCCTCCGCCTCCGCGCGCTCCCTGAACCCCTCAGGCAGCCACTCCGGCGAGAACTCGCCGTTCGCGTCGTTCCCCGCCGGCGGCCGGATCACCCAGACGGACCTATGGCTGCTCTGCTCGAGCCCTCTCGCGAGCTCCATCATCTGCGGCGCAGTGATCCTGTACAGCGATCCGAACGATATGTACAGCACGGAGCCAGGTGGTTGCTCATCGAGCCACTCCAGGATGGGGCTCGTCTTCTTGGCTTCCGGCGAGGGCGCCGGCGCGCGGAGCAGCGGGCCGACGGGATAGGTCGGGACGTTAAGCCATTGACGGAGCATGCTTAGCCCCTTGGGTTCCAAGTTCTCCGCCGTGTTGACGAGCAGCGCGTCGGCGCGGGAGAAGGCAGCGATCTGCCTCTGGATGAACGTGGACCAGGCGTCGTTGCCGTCGGCCGCCGCGAGGTGGTTGGTGAGTTGCGAGCGCTGCACGCGGACATCCGGGAAACGCGGCAGCGGGAAGCCGTCGTCGGGGGAAGCTGTCACCGGAAGCGGGACACTGTCCCACAGCGAGAAGTAGAGCGCCGAGCCGTAGCCGCCGCAGGTGAGCACGATGGAGCTTGACGCGCCGGTGTCGCGGGCGACGTCCACCGCCCATCCCAAGAACATGTCCGCCACAGTGGCAGATCCAGGATTTGAGCAAAGGGTATTCAAAGTTGAAAAAAAATCATACAGAACTCAAAAAATTGGACTGGGAAAATCATACAGGAGTGGTAATGACATGTTTAAAGCCTTAAAGATACAAACAGTAGCACAATAGTCAAGATGTCTATCTCCAACTGCACACTTGGGGACATATCACTATCATGGGCATTGGGTGCTTCAAGTAGTAGCTGAATAGGACTAGAAGGGGCATTTTCTGGGATCTGAACTTCACTCTCAATGGTTAATGGTTTTGGATCAGAGGTGGAAGCTACTTTCTGAGACTTGGTTGACCTTTCCCACAAAGACTTCAAATTTATTGTCTTCTTCTTCTTCATTTTTCAAATTTCAAGACCTACAGTTCAAATTTGTGACTAATTTAACTTCTAAGCAATAGCAATTAAGCAATGGCCAATCGCTTGGGGAATTTGACAAGAGGATTTATTTTACCAGTGCCAGTCCACTGTCCAGCTGTCTAGGGACCAAGGGGACGCGCCGACGCGGGGGTGCGTCGCCGCAACCGGCTGCCGCCGTGCGCCGCAGCGCCACCGCCGTCCGTGCGAACCTCAGCTGCTCAGCGTCGCCCGTCCCCGAGGAGGCGGCGGCGTCGTCGCAGGCCACGCCGCCTCCGCAGCAGCAGGCCCAGGGACCAGGGTCCAGGGAGATGAGGCTGGTGGCGATTCTGGCGACGCGCCGAGCCGGCGGCCGGCGCCGCCGAGCGTCGAGCTCTCGATGCCCCGTCGCCCGTTGGTGGGGATGAGTGGAGGCGCGGCGGATTGGGGCTGGGACGACAGAAGGGGTGGGGACTGGCTGACCGGGGGATAGGGACTAGGGTTTTGTTCGTTTTTGGGCCAGTGGGCCTATTCGTTGGGCCAAGATGGGGAGGAATGTATGGTCTGCTGCGAATAAATGAGCTTCTTTTCATTTGGGCTATACATGCTGTACTTCCTTCTAATTTCTCATGTATATATGCATAACATACCTATATATAGTTATTTTCTTTTAAATTCTATGGGTATTCAGGTGAATACCCATGAATCACATGGGATTCGCCCCTGGTCCGCCATGACGTGTATGTCGTCGCCGGGGTTGGCCGCCCTGAGATCGTCGACGAAGCGCCGGAACGCCGGGCGGAGTGACTCGGAGGCGAGGAAGAGGGTGATGAGCTGCTGGAACCCGATGCTGGCCGAGGTATCGGCGCCGGCGGGGAGGCCGTGCTCCGCGGGGAGGAACGGGAGCTCGTGGACGCCGGCCAGACGCCCATCACCGACGCCATCCGCGACGAGGTGGGCTCGGAAGGCCTCTGCCATGCCGGGGGTAGCGACGACGGTGAGGCGCGCGTCCGGGCGGCACCGGCGGACTAGCGCGGCGATGCACCGGAACGGCGCGACGTGGCCCTGCGCCATGAACGGGAACAGGACGACGTGCGCGCGGGTGGCGCCGCCGCGGCGGCGATGGTCGGTGTCAGCCATGGCGAAGCGAAGCGGCAGTGGCGAGGCCTAAGATTGCGTCGTGTAGGGGTGTAGCCTAGGGCTTTGCATGCGACGCGCGCTCGACGTGGCGTCGCTTCATGGGGATGGTTTCTCTTCCACTTGGAATTTGAAGGCGCGCCAACGTATGGACACGGAGTCCGATTTCGATAACCGCTCCGTGTTTCGGAGACAAGGATGCGTCAGTTGGCTGTGATTATATGTGATTTATTTATTTATGGCATAAGTAGAAAGTTAACAAATTTTAGCCGGTTTTTGCAGTGTGTTTTCTTTTAGCAAATTGAATATAATTTATTGCACAAGTTGAAATTTAATAAGTGATAGCCGGTTTTTGAAGTGTTGTGAAGCAAATTTAATTCTACGTTGCAACCCACTAAAGTTTAATATGCAAAAATATCGCATTATCGTCTACTAACAATTATTATATCTTAAACATTATGCAAGCAAGCTATATGTATTATGTATAATTTATAAAATTTTAGAGCTTTAAAATAAAAGCATGTTAAATCTTTATCCCACATAATATTTTAATATATCTCTCCATTATTTTTTATAGTATCCTATATAGGTCCTATATAGTTTATTCTCACTTACAATGTTATTTATCTCTTCTCTCATTAAGCCATATCACATTAATTGTTTTAATAACCCTTTAGATGATTAATCTATGGTCCAAATTATCTCTCTTCTTTTCTTCTCTCATTAAGTCATATCACCTTAATAATTTTTAGCCCTTAGATGATTAATCTATGGTCCAAATTATCTTATTTCTTTTTCTTCTCTCATAATGTCACATCATCTTACTTTTAAATTTATATCATTATTTTATATACTATTTAAATTATCATAAATCACATCAACTATATAAGCTTATGTCATCTAGCTATCCTACGCATTATTTCTACTGATTGTTATCATACTAAACTCCAAAACAACATGCAGGATTTCACCTAATACATATAATTTAGCGATGCGAGCGTATCTTAATTGGTTACGACTCTTTTTCTAGAACCAATTTACCAGGGATGAAGTTCTAAACTTAGCACGGACACTCATATTTGGTGAGCGAGCGCCTATGTGTGTGTGTATATATACATACATACATACATACATACATACATATATATATATATATATATATATATATAATTTATTACACAAGTTGAAATTTATTTCTTCTTTATAGTTGATATTTACCCACTATAAGCACATAAATAAAACCTCTATAAAACAGCCTATGTTAAGTCACGTTATCAACACCTTACAACCGTCGGAAAACTATGCAAGTCGTTTCACAGGCATGCAAGCCATCAAACGTATTGTGGCCCAGTCCACCCAGGCATGCCGAGGAATTGCTACTCCATCCATTTTAGGTTATAAGTCGTTTTGACTTTGGCCAAAGTTAAACTATTTTAAGTTTAAAAAGTAGTAACATTTTCAATCAAAGATAAATTTATTATGAATGTACTATTTTAAGTTTGAAAAGTAGTAACATTTTCAATCAAAGATAAATTTATTATGGATATATATTCAATTATTGATTTTATGAAAGTAATTTAGTATTATAAATATTATTATATTTGTTTATAAACTTAGTTAAATTTAAAACAGTTTGACTATGACTAACGTCAAAACGACTTATAACCTGAAACGGAGGGAGTATTTGCTAGTGTGATCAACGTGCACTCAGCGTCTCACTGTCCCTGGAGTTAAGGTTTGCGACTACTAGGTTGAAATTTACACACGCTCTGTCACTCTAATGGATGTCAAGTCTATTCAACAGCTTAGCTATATATAGTTATAAGTGCTTTTTCCTCGTAATAAACTCATCCTTGATTGGGACAAACGTAGTATTTATAGTGAATCAATGTAGAGTCACCGTCACCATAGGTAACCAATTTCTGTCATCATCTAATTTTGAGTAAATTTTAGAAAACTACAACTTTAGTCACAAAACTATCAGTTTGCTGCAATATTAGCGACATGTTTTAGTTTGCTGCAACAATAGCGTGGAAAATTATCACAAAACTGCAACTTTTATGTTATATGCTGCTACAATACATATAGATGACAACTGTAGTATCATATAACGTAAAAGTTGCAGCTTTATGATAATTTCCCACGCTATTGTTGCAGCAAACTGAAACATGTCGCTAATGTTGCAGCAAACTGATAGTTTTGTCACTAAAGTTGCAGTTTTCTGAAATTTACTCTTCAATTTTTATTTTATTTTGAAAAGTCATCAGGGGAGAGATTTCCACATGCAAACATTAACTGCCAAAACGTTTAAATGCCCTCGAGGATAAATAGAAGGATAACAAGTTTACAATAAGTATTACACATAGGAGAAAACACAAGGAAGAAAATAAAAGAGCGTGAAGGGCACATGACGTTCTCCACAAGAAAAACACACATCCGAACCCAAAAGAAACCAGAGCTAGCATCCTAGCTTACCGACTAGCCAAAAACATGTCAGACACGAAGGCATCCACCTCACGATCCACCGTGGAAGAGCT
Organism: Oryza glaberrima; assembly: GCF_000147395.1. Classification (NCBI taxonomy): domain Eukaryota; kingdom Viridiplantae; phylum Streptophyta; class Magnoliopsida; order Poales; family Poaceae; genus Oryza; species Oryza glaberrima. Next base: position 9,268,399 of record NC_068329.1, read on the forward strand.
GGCAACGAAGAATTAATGCTGGAGCCTACAGGACCTTTTGCCACACACTAGCATAATCCCAACATTCAAAGGTCATGGTTGAAGATGATTGTCCGCATTGGGCTGTCCAGAATTAGACTTTAGCATATCATCCTTCAGTTTTTTCAACATAATGTCAAGCTTTTCTCTCTCTCTTTTTTTTCCCTGAATAGATAGCCATGCAACAGGTGATCACAAAGATTCAACAATTTAGCATACTACGCGTCTACGTACATAGAACTGCTAGGAGCAACCTTCTACCTGCCAATGGATTTGCAGGGAACTACTATCTCTTTACCCTAATGGCAAGGCAGTTTATGACCTTGCTTTCCTACCTTCAAATTAATTTCTTTCGTTTTTGCAACTGTGTGAATTCAATTTTCATGTCCCTAATGAAATTTTGATTTCAGACCATTTGAAAGCTGATGTTCTCCATTTACTCCTTTTTTCGCTGCAATATCATTTTGTTTTCATTCCAATAATGCAATCGCATCAAGATCGAAAAACGCAAGTGATTGTCATTTGCAACAGTATAAATATTGTCTACTTCCCTTCGTTCTACAATAGAGTCGTTTTAACTTTTTCCTAATCAAACTTACTTAAGTTTGACCAGTTTATAAAAAAATAACCACATCTACAGCATCGAATTAGCTTTATTAAAACTAACATTTAATAAATTTTGATAATATGTTTGTTTTGTGTTAAAAATATTGATATATCTTTCTATAAACTTGATCAAATTTAAAAAAGTTTGAATAGATAAAAATTAAAACGACTTATAATATAAAATGGAGGAAGTATTTAATTATTAGTCTCTTTGGAACTTGTATTGAAGAAACTACTATCTTACATATGTTCTCGAATTGACCTGATAGGTCCATTCAAAAATATGTTATCAATCAAAATTGACCTTACCAGTCCGTTGATATATCTCAAAGTTGAACTTCTATCTTCATATCAATTACTAATTTGTTACAAGAGTTAAATACATTTTTTGTTGAACATAATTTTAGTACGCAACTTTTACATGTCGAGATGATGTATATAGTAACGACAGCTTGAGTTGGAAAAAAAAATGCCAATGACAAGGTTTGCAAATATTCCTTTATATTTTTCGATCCACCATTAAGTTACTATTGTCCTCGTTAATTTTTTTCATACTGTATTGTGACGCCTTTGTATTATCTTTAAACTTGAAACGTCAACCTTTCAATAATCCCATTTCATCATAAATGATATTATATGTTCAAATTGTATCATTTTTAATTCGTAGAAACAAATTTAACAAGCAATCTGTAAATTATCACTTAGAATTACCAAGTTTCCCACAGTTAAATAATTTTTTCAGCCGGTTTTTTGAAGTGTTCTTTCGCAAATTGAATGTCTCGATCGTTATCCAGTTGATGGCCAGCTCCCTTTCCTGGATATGTTGATATCTTGTGCAGTACGCACAAGAATAACGGTGAGTTGTGATCAGTGGGAATCAAATTCTGGCTGGCAGCACAGTTTTGACTATTCGTCTATTCCCTCCATTCATGGTAACGTATGACGTGTCGTTTTGGCTATCAGCGTGCTCTTCAAAATGTTGGTCTGATCACTTATTGTCTATTTCAAAATATGTAAAAAGCGGATAAATTATGGTGTTACGAAAATAATGAGACAAATGTATACATATACTTTTTATATATATCCAGTCGAAACATTTTTTATGAGTGAAATTTTTGTAAGTTCGACTTGTTACATGTCCAAAACTTCATGTTGTGACTTGTGACCACCGGAACGTTCATTTGAGAACAGAACAAGTTGCGTCATCACCACATCATCACTTAATATAATATATGCTTGCTAGTTCGTCTTACATAAGAGCAACAAATCAAACAAGTTTTGGGCTCTTCTGGAACGCTTGAATTTTATAGAATTTTAACATGAATTACTTTTTCAGTTGAATTCCTCCAAAAGCTCTCAATTCCAAAGGAGGCCTTAGTTAAAAACTCTCAAATAGTGGGCGGTATATTACTTCTCCAAGAATTGAAGAAAATCTCCTCCTTTATTGGCCCCTCCTTTTTTTTTTACAGAATTTCTTTTTCAGTAGGACTTTTTCGCTATGGTAGACTGACAGCAGAGAGGTTTATACGTGCTCACTTGAATTCACACCTATGTTGATTATTGTTGAATGCATCAAAACGGACCTGTGAATAGAATTTTACAAAGATAATGCCGTGTACAGAATTTCGCCATGATCCTTTCATTCCTAACGGTCAGACCAATTCGCGTTGAAAACGATGTTAGACGCAGTAAAAGACTGTTAATGGCAGAAGACCTAACAGGCACACCGTAATCAGGCAAATTTAACAGATTATATAGAGGCTTGTAGCAAGCAGGTTTTTGCTAGATCATCCACGGTAATACCGAGCACGTAAGTTTGATGATAATCCCTTAACAAAATGTTATGCTGCCATCCACAATAACATCACAGGTAAAAGAACATCAGGCACTCACCGTCCACAGATACAACCACGAACCATAGAGATATCAACCACTTGAAAGTAACTTTCTCTGCAGCAATAAAAAATTGTCTCGCCTTCCATTTATTTTCTTTGTACGGTTCACTTTACCTCCAGTTCCTCAGATCATCCTTAATGATTTAGAGGTTTCTTCATCTTCCCGAGCTTTACAAAACATACCATCAAGCCCCACAACCAGTTTCTTTTGAGATGGTTGCTGAATTACGTTGGGCTTGTCAAGTTAAAATTCTACCAGCTTTCACATGCACTAGAAGTTGTTAACACCTTACTCTAGCTACTGTGAACATCTCATGCATCTATCCTAACTCTAGTCTGACAACTAGAACAAACAGCCATCAAACTTTCTGAGTAGCAGGGTTCAAGCCCTTTCGCCGATGACGAGTAGCAACCAACTTCTGCTTTTTTGACGATGCTGGGTTGCAACCAATGGCATCCATATGCCGTTTCGAAAGGCTGCCGTTGCTGTTCATCCATGTAGCCATGGGAACTGCCGCCTTGCTATCTTCAGTATCATACCTGACGATGTTGGTCACAAGTGCATGAATTGACGTTTCAGCTCTTGGCACACCCTCCCTCTCCAGAATTGCATGCTGCCCTGCACGTGATCGATGCTCTGCAGCATGTTGCAACTCTTGCAGGACTAGACTTCTATCCCTGACAAAGCTGTCTTTTTGCTTCTGTATAATGACATTTTTGAGAAGTGAGAAATATGGTAAGGAAAGACGTGTATCTGATGCAATGATGTTAATTAACACGTTGAGCTGATTTTATGCATGTCTTAAGAGGATAATATGCAGAAGGTACAAATTAACTGAGGACAGAAGTAAATGCATAATAACTTCTATTTCTATGGCTAATCCATCACTTCAAGTTCATCGGAAGGAACAAGAACAAAAAGGTGTCCTCTTCATGTTACCAGTATAGTATATTTTAGCACGTATTGAATATCATAACAGCTTGGTTCATTGTATGATTTATCTATTTGTCACATATGCAGGAATAAAGCAAAAGGCAAAAAAAACAGCCAGTTCCTGCTTCACAACCAGTTACAGGCCTTCCCAATCCAAGTCAGAAGGTACTGGCTCATCCCGTCCACCCAACCAAAACATCTAACATAGATCGCCCCAAAAACTATGGATCGCCCCATCCTATCACCCTCAAAACAATCACACCCTAAGATGATGTTAACAGTCATATGGGATGGGAGAAGACTAAGACTCAAAGTATTGCTGAAAAATCACAGAAACAGGAAAAAGTGATGAGACACCCTAAATTGGCCAATTCTGAGCACCTGGCAAGCTATCAGAAATGGAAGAAATCGAGTTTCTAATGCATGCAATGCTTAGCACGTTACAACAATACAGATCCAGTCCATATGAACAGCAGGGTACTATGTAGCTATTTCTCATAATAAGACCAAAACTTGAAAATATAGGAAAAGTCAAATACTATCTAGCGTCAACCATCACCACCTAGACAGATGCCTGAACAAAATTCTATTGGTCCCACCCTACACAAAATAAAGTTCAATTGGAGGTTCTAACATATTGCCAACTGCAGGCAACAGAAATTTGAAGATGAAGGTTTGCCAGAATCTCCTTACCAGAAAATCAACAGGCCATTCAATGGAAGAGCTCGAACAGCCGCAACCATCACTAAAGTTGAATGTCAATAGCATGACAAACGGTCTATTCATTGATGTTTCTCTACAAAAGTAACAAGTGTCCTGCTGTGAAATATGCCACAGACCTCAAATGTCTACTCGGGAACTTTGAATGCTCCAACATACCTCTGCAAAGAAAATGGTTGCTCCTTTAGTACTACAGGCTTCATGTCAGGTCTTTCAGGAAAGGAAACCTGTTGGTAAGTCAGAATAGTTTAATCATATATCACTATATCCATATAATATAATGGAGAAATATTTTACACATATATATTTGGTAATTTGAGAATTAGCTTCTAACATCCATGCTATTTCAGAAGAAAATGACTGGTTTTGTTAGTATCAGCTACTAAAATATACTTCTACCATCACTAGATACATGTCATTCTTGCTATTTTCTTCCCAAATATGTCAGTCTAGAAATTTCAAGATGGCTGTTCACTACTTCTTCCTTATGTAGTTATATAACCATCTACTTTTAGTGACTAGTTTCTATTTCGAAGATAATTTATGCCTCTAACCTAGAGTAATACACAATTCTAAGAGTGGATCTGGCTTTGCCAGTGGTTGGGGACGTCAGCGACGACGATGTAGGTCAGCTCTTTTCATTCCTACCCCTTCCCCTACTACCGCCTGCTTCTCCAGGACCGGTTTATCCCCTTGATTTTGCCTTTCTCCTCTAGTTTTTCCCGCAAGGCGGAGGCAACGTGAGGTGGAGCGGACGCCTTACACCCTGGCAGTGCCTTACCGCCTTAGGAACACTAAGGCGAACGCCTTAACAACCATGAAACTACAACTTACAGCAAAATAGACTAATGTGAGAGTTCATTCTCCGAAAGTTGTTTGTCTACTAAGTTTGCAATATTAGAATGAAATTTGAAACTTGAATTTGTGTTACCTTGCTGAGTTGTGTTGATTGTTCATTTGAACACCTTGTTGGCTTGTTATAAATTAGCATAATACATGTCCATTTTTATCTTTTCCTTGTGTTGTAAACTTGCATACACTATTTTACTATGTTGAGGTAAGGTAAGTCATGAGTATATTCATGAATAACTCAAAATCTAATCTAGAGTTTTTCTTTTAACTCCACCACTGGAATATAGTACCCTCTACCCGCTAGCCTCTATATCAACCCCAATCTGCTATGACCCTGCTATATGCTATTTAGAACTTTGCTTGCCATTGCTAAACAAATGCTCTCAGTCATAAACAAATGATCTTTCTTCTCCAACATGGTATAAATGAATGGCCAAAATTTCATTTAATCTACCCTTTTTATCCTTATGAATAAGTCTACAATGAGAACGGAGTAGCTATCCATAATCTATTTGTTCTCGATTGATCAAAGAGTATGTTGATGTACTATCAGTTAAATAATTGCACAACCTCAACTGATCGAAGAAATGGCAAAGGTGCTCGCAAGCCATGAATGCTTGTTACTCGGAGAGTCCATCTCACGCATTTTTCTGCAAAACAAAAGCAGTGGTGCGGTTTGAGTTAATAAGCAATTCAAATCTATCTTCTAGGATAAAACAGGCTAAAATATCATTTTGTCCATCGAGTTGTTGAGATGATACCGAGAGTTGCTAAGGAAGATCCTATGAAAAAATACTATTATTTATGGATGGACACAACATAAAATAACCGTGTATCACATTTGGTAGTATGCCTATGATATTGAGACTATAGTTCGAAATAACCTGATAATTCTTGTTGTTCAACATCTAACTAATGATACAGCTTTAATGATAACAGTATTCAGCTTTATTAACTAACCTCAGTTTGTTGTACGTAACTAAAAGCAATGTTCAAAACTAGATAAGAATGACAATGCGAGAGATGGTGAGATGATCGTACTTTTGACCGAGTTCCGGAGACTAATTTGAACAAAGTCAGTACGAATATATGGAGGGATACGCAGATTCATCATATACATAACCCCAGCAATGACCTGCACTAACACGGTTAAATAGCTACCGCAAGGGGATGAAATAGAAACAAATGAAACTCACTAACATACCTACCTTATCCACAAATCCATGAATGACAAGGCTTGCCTTTTTATCCTTCGGAGTTGCCTGAATACGAAGGAGAGAAGAAATGAAAAAAAAAATATCTGTCTGCATCTCTTTTGGGGATTTATCACATGTCATTGTAAACTTTCAATATTTATCTACATTACAAATATACATATATCCATATATGACAATGTAATCTATGTTTATTAATTATTATATTACAATCTTGACCATTAAAAGGCTCATTTTTTTAAGATGAGCAAAATGGCCAATGTTGTATTTTGAAAATTCTGGAAGTATAACCACTTAGTAGATTTCACATTTTAAAAAATACTCCCTCCAATCCTTAATAGATGATGTATTAGGATTTTGCTCATCAGCCAAGACACCTGTGTAAAAGACCAAATTGTCTTCATTGTTATGAGCATCATAGGGTTAGGGTCTGAAGACCGAGATTAGAATTAGGGCTCTTGCCCTTGGTCAACCATTCAGCCAGCCAGGAGCTCTTCCAAACCACTAGTCACCAGCTAAAGGCACTAGACCGTATTGGAGAATAGAGGAAAACTAGAATCCATCATTCCTTGTTACCCAAAAGTGTGTCACAATAACCTTCTGTCCTAGGCATCTCCAAATCAAAGAAGAATGGTAACAACTTGTGCAAGTGCAACTAATAACTAACCAAAATATATAATAAAGCAATAACTGGTCTCTAAATTCTAACTTACTCGCCCTCTCTCCTGCCTTTAACTGGCATAACACCTCTGCTGGTTACTGTGTGATAACTCCTACTGCACCATGTCTCATATAGCTCCGTCTAATATGGCTCCATGCAGCCATGGCAAAACATCATTTAATTCATTCATTAGCTGTCACGGGCATTAGGTCATGAGGCCAAGGCCCATGGATAGCCCATACCAGTTAAGTTAGAGATAAGATAAGATTGAATCTTACTTAGGGGTCAAGTTGTACCATCTATAAAAGGATGGGATTATGTCTATTATCAATTAAGCAATGAATATCAATTAGTCTAATATCTCCCTTCCTGTAATGTTCTTCTCCCTAGCCTAAATCTACATCCCTTCTCCACGAGCCGACGCCACCCAGTTATCCTCCCGGCGGTGGTTATCTCACCATGGCCTTGGGTCGTGACATTAGCTCAGTCATATGCCTATTTGAAATGAACAGTTGGCTGCACATTCAAAACTAGCACATGAATGAACCCATGAGCATGTGTAATCGAATATTTGAGAAATATGGATGGAAAGCATGTATTTATGGTTCTTTGGATTGTACATAACCTGATTAAGTCTATACTAGTAAATGCCCTTTGGATGGTTATGCTTGGGAAGGTAAAATTCAAATAACATTGCATTATGAAGGAAGGGGTATATAGGACAGACAAGTAAAAAGTTGTCTTGAGGTGATGGTATGATTTATATCTGGGAACAAAATATTAACCTAGAATGCAAATATTCAAAAATGGAGAGAGCAAAAGTTGCATCAATTGTACACCATGTGCATGTTAATACCATATTTGCAATTTCTAACTTTATAATGAATCAGGAATCCAATTATAAACCCCAAGTCTAAGTATACAAGTTGAAGCAGTACAAACTACAAATTTTGTCAGAAGCATAAAGAAACAGCCATATAACAAACTTGAAATTTCCAAAACATGCCAAAAGATATTTTAATAATTTATATGTAGCCATAAATACTAACATCCATGAGTTGAGTCATAGTTTAGTGCTACATAGAAAGACCTTACGAAGGAAGAACCATAACGTGCATTCAATTTAGTGCTTCTCAAGACTTAATATTGTTATTTAGTTGCACGTACCTGAAGATTTACAATAGCCACCCTCCCCCCATTCTTCAGTGACAACAGAGGCATATTACAAGCAGGAGTAATCTGCAGACTGCACAGTAGTGGAAATCAGAAAAGGATAGGGACAAAGAGACATCACCCGTTATTAACATAAAGTTGTTCAACAAAAATGTCAAATAGTTAGGGCATTGAAGAATGGTTACCGGTATATCAAGAGCATTACTAATGAATTCATATCAAAGCGATTTTGATCAGTTCATTAAGACAAGTCAAAGATCACTCCTTTGATTTTTTAACAAATCAAAAGCAAGCAGCTGCATAACATATTAATAACAGGGTTTGAGATAACAGAATCAGTACTGAAATTGGAACTTGACTGGTTGGCAAGTATTAGGCGAAAACCATTTAAGTTTTTTTTTTAAGATTCTCGAGAAAAATCTATTAGAAGCCTATATGTACCTATTCCAACTGAAGTTAATTTGAGTGAGTAGTAAAGCGTGAACTGCTCAGATTAGGAAAAAAAATGAACCAGCCCGATTGAAGGTTTGCAGGGTGCTAACCAGCAAGTTACCCTGGTTTTCTGAGCCCTGAATCTGGCTATGGACCAATCCAGATTACAGCTCCCACCTATAAAGCATTCCCAGATGACTCACTATGCTATGGATGCACAAACCAATTTACAATAGCCTTAAGAGACACTACAACACCGACCTACCACTCCTCATGGAATGATCCGTTTTTCAAAGTTGAGATGATTTAGTGAATGGAATACTTCTTGTCTTACAGCAATGAGTCCATGATGTCGCATAGGCATTATAAGGAAATATTGAGTCTTGTGTTACATGTCCATATTTGTGCAACTGTAGAGTAGAATATACACATGCTTTTACTGCTTTTGCAGCATCATGGGGCTCACTCCTAGTGCCAAGCATTCCATAAAAGGAGCAGTATGCAAAACCCACACTTCCATGCATCTAGAGTAAATGGATCCCAATTATTGAAGAACTACATGGTAGTTTATGACATGTCATCAAGTGCATATTTGATCAGGTAATAATTTTCTAACATAAAGATAATACAAAGAAATATTTGTCTAGCCATTGATCTTCCAGTTCAAACATAGAAAAACTGTACCACATTTTAGTATAGAATTCAAAATTTAAGGTGTATTTTGAATAGTAATCCTAAAGTTATCCTCACCCAGACAGCCAATTGCCCAACATAACTATGCCCCTGCTGTGGAGTTAACAGAGGTATCGAACATGTTCTTTCCATTTATTTTACAAAAATAAAAATAATAATAAAGCAAACAGTCATCCTTTCTTAAAAAGTTAAAATGTTGTTGAGAAAGGAGGTAATGTATTGGATCAGGCAACAGTGGCAGGAACAATATGGACGTTCACCTGGCAGTCGTCCACCCACCTGATATGTGGTTTCCAGTACATATTTCCCCTGCTATGGTAGTCCAACTTGACATCCATAAATCCATATACTGGTGAACAAGGTCACTATGTGGTTCTATTGTGGTATTTGTGGGTCCAATCTTTTCTATAATAGTATGTTTATTAAACAGCTAGAACCAAGTTGTACATGGCAAATTTCCCTAATTTAAAAGTATTAGAAAAGCCATCTAAAAAAGCAATTACAGCTATTTGTTTGCCACTTTTTCTACACAATGATGTGACAGCTATTTGTTTGCCACTATTTACAATGATATCACATCACACCAGAATACCGCCATTCGCAAAAGTACGGAAGTACCAAATTCTTAAAATTAAGTTTGCAGGAGATAGAATCACAGAACTTGCGTGTAAACACACTAATTTCAGTAATGAAATAAAACCACGTGAAAGCAATTCTAGCTAGTGTGTACAGGTACCATGGCCAATACCTAGTTCCTAAACATAGGACAAGATCAGCTGTTTGACACTGCTCCTTGGCAGCATCCATCTCCTCAGGGGGTAAAGCATCCTGCAAAATGTCCTTACCCACTTATTCATTATCTATCAGCGAGCGAAGACATGAGAACAAGATAGCATTTCAGAACACCACTACTTAACTGATAACAAGGCAAACACATCACTAACCAACTTCTCTATTTATTTTCTTGTTATAGTGAACGTACAGAGGATATCATGTTGAATAATAGTCGTAAGAAAAACATAATAGTCTGTAAAACAGCTTAAAGCTTTTCACAGTGAATACCCTAAGCATGCATTGTTTGTAAATTTGATTTGTGTTGAATTGGAGAAAGCCAGCTTTTATGGCCAAATTGCCAACGAATGAACCACCCACCTTGGCAATTTTTGGAAAAAACACAAAAGCAAGAATCTGTTGCAGATGGGCTAAAGGGCTAAGCAAGTATGGCCCACTAACAAAGAAATATAAATATAACTTAAGTCCAGCACATATGAAACGTACCTCCCAATCAAGAACTGTGTCTTTTAATCTAGCTCCACAGTTCTTATCAGAACAACGCCTTGGAGTATCCTTCAGTCCTATCGTCTCAATTTCAAAATCACGAAGGTACCTTCAAACAAGTGGGATCTGGAATAAGCCAATTAAATAAACCACCACAGTAAAAAAGGAAATATTTTGGTGTTTATAGTCCCAGATAAAGTATAGTCAAGTAAAGCAGGCTAAAGCATACTCCTTTTTACAGCTTGGGCAGATCTCCTTGAAAGAATTTCCATGCAATTCAGCCAGCTTCTCCCTTGGGAGGCCAGAGCGGAGATGTAAGCTATCAACATTCTGGCAAAGACAACTCCATCAGCTCCGTGAAAGCTTAAGTTTCATAAATACCATAAGCTTGATCGTGATAAAATCAATTTGTTCATCACACGACAGAACATTGTAATTAAATTTAAAACACAACAAAGTTAGTACTGAAGTTTGTCAAACATGGAAAGTGGAGTTATTGGTATTAGTGACCGGAGAGATAGAAACATACTCGGTCTTCGGTGCTAGCTGCTCTTTCATGGCGATGGTCATTACAAGGCTAAGGCTTAGTTTGAAACAGATTATTGAGTGGATTGTTGCTGCCGATTATCTAATTAATTATAGGGATAAAGTAAATATTGATAAATTAACTTAATAAATAGCTTAAAATAAGTGGTCTAAGAAATTCAGTAAAAGAATTTTTTGAGAAAATGTATTTTTCGAAGCGTGGAGCAAATAATCTGTTTCAATAATCAGGTGAATAATCAGAAAAGAACTAATGCTGAGTCCTAAGCGGCAACTGCAAACAACTTCCTCATTTTCCGTTAGCATGTTTCCTGAACTACTAAACGGTGTGTTTTGAGCAAAAAGTTTCTATATAGGATTTTCTTTAAATAAATCAAATAAATCAATTTTTCAAGTTTATAATAGTTAATACTTAATTAATCATTTGCTAATGAGCTCTCGTTTCGCATGTAGCTGAAAACCTCCCCCCAACCTCAGAAACGAATGCACCCTAAGGCTAAGCCTGGGAATGAGATAGATGGAAGGGTTTTCACGTTCGCTTGGCAAATTACAAGATTAAAGTGAGTTTCTTTGTGTCTTGTGCAACATTGGAGTAAGAGAAATTTGTTTGCATTTTTTTTGAGAATGTTGGGGCAAGATAGGGATAACCTGGGATACATCCCTGAGTTTCAATAACATAATGATCACAATTCACAGCTAAGGCACAACACCAGCAAGTGTGCTTCATTGAAAAGGTGCTTTATACAGCATAGAATATATGGAAGCAGTGAAATGATCTAATCTTTGGAAGCAGCGTTCCCTCATTTTTCATGTTGGCAAAGTCTTTTTAAAGAGGATCTTCTTTTAAAACTAAAAAGACCAGAGAGAGATCTTTTAGAATCTTGGCTTAGATCCTTGTAATTTTCCTTTGTACTATTTACAAATATTTTTTTCAATAAAATTTAACTGCAGGACCTCCTCCGCTGTGATTGCGCTCAATATTTACAAGACTGAATGTCCTTTAATTGTAAGGGCTTCCTAGTTGTGGGGTGCCTTTCCTACAAATCACTACTGCTGGCATGATGCGTGGCATGCCCATGGGACACGCAGCCCCAAGTCTGTAACAGTTGTATTGCGTGTTGATTTCAATATCCTAACACCTTACCACTACAATAAGTGAGCAGTCAATATCTGCAACTCCTACGAACTGATTTAACTATACTAGTAGTTGTAGAGACTGGTTTTGTGCATAGGTACCAATTCAAAGTGCAGTATACACAACTTGAGTTAGGTATATGAACCTGGCTTATGACAAACTTTAATCGTCCTGTTTTTTCCAATTCAACCAGTGCCATATGAGTCAAGGTTGGAACAGCTCGGTGAAACGGCAGTGATGCACCAGGAACACCTTTTCCTGAACGCTAGACAACATATGCAACATGTGTAAATGACTGTGTCATAATATTAATTCAAATGTAAAAGATCACGAAATATACTATAATCCATAGGAATTGCAAATATTTAAAATTTAATTATTACATTCAAATACCATTCAATAACCTTTTTCCTAAACCTGTTCCGTGGCATATAAAAAATCCAAAAATAATAACAAAGCATAAATTTAAGGTACCAAAATTAAAAGATAACCAAGCGAAGACTCAGCTATCATGCACTTGAGCATAGACTGCATTTACTTAACTACTTCAGTATGTGCAGACACATCTTTGCAATCAAGCATCATAAAACCATCTCAAAAGAATAAATTCATCTATACTACTGTAACAGACACTAGTAGTGGTGGTGGCTCTGCCAACACCACTACTTTTACACCTTTTACAAATTAGTCCCTGATTTTTTCTGATATTATGCCTAGTAATATTTGTTTGAATCAGGTGAATATACTAAAGTAATAGTATTCAAATAAGCAAGCAAGTAATAGTACCATATTTGATTAAAAAAAATTATCTATGACAATATCATATATTTTGTTTTACCCATAGCAAAGCATGGGCATTTTGCTAGTCCATTAAAAGAGAGCTATTGACCTATTGTGAGATATAGCTGCACAAACAGCAGTACCACCTGCAGTGTCCACACGCCTTTGGGCCCTCGGAAGTCAGGTATGCCTGATGAAGTTGATATGCCTGCTCCAGTAAACACCACCAAATGCTTACTCTGCAGCAATCAGGACCAATTCATTGAAATTTCTATATACTACCTCCGTTTTTTTTTAATATATGATGTTGTTGACTTTTTTATAAACGTTTGGCCATTCGTCTTATTCAATTTTTTTGTGCAAATATAAAAATATTTAAGTCATGCTTAAAAAACATTTGATGATAAATCATGTCACAATAAAATAAATGAGAATTACATGAATTTTTTAAATAATACGATTGGTCAAACGTATCTCAAAAAGTCAACAGTGTCATATTTTAAAAAACGGAGGAGTATATATATAAATCATAATTACAAAATTTATTGAGATTCACAGTGAAAAACAAACCTCTCGCACCATGACTGCAAGCTCTTCTATCTGGACAACAACCCAGTAAAAAAATTAAAACAAGTCTAAAATGTGAAATAAATTCACTGGCGCACCCCTATCAGTATATAGAAATATTGACTACAACATGGAGTGTACAAAGCCACAAGAGGATAGATCAAATGCCTGCCAGATATTTCACAGCCATTAGTTCATTTTAGTATATTTTCCAGCGCGATAGGATATTTTGAGCGCTGGAGCCATGCCATAACCATTATTGATATCAATTTTGCTTCAGTACTGTCATGGAGCCGAGCATAACTTATGCTAACATGTTCATGATCAAATTATAAGATGAGGATAGAACTCAGGCACCAAACAAAGACAGTAGGTGTCAACTTATTTGCCACCAGGAAATGACATTAAAGGGATCAACTTTGAGTAGACAACAAAGAACTCTCTTCTTTCAAAGATCACACACATGCTCTGCATTATACCCACATACAGCTCTAAGGGTAAAAAACAGCAAAGGCTAAATGTTTTCTCTCTTCTAAGTTCACTCATGTTTAGTATACTCTCCATTATGTTCTACTCATCATACCAGAATGCATGTAATCAACATTCAAAGATATTTTTTACCAGTAAAGCTATTTAGATTTGTCATATGAAAATGGTATTAGCGTATTTCTTACCAAAAGTACTTCAACATGATTATACTTTTAAAAGTTTTCACAATCATAAAATGGAAAAGGTTATGGACCATGTCAATGCCCAAACTGATGAATAAAAAAGAATTGAGTGACTACATTTCAAGCTAATCTCACTTTGTCCAAAAATCTAAAGTAAAATATGCTTAAAACCCATTAAAAGAATCAATTTGACCACATAATTTAGCTCAAAAAAAATACAAAACCCATGGATGATTCCCTCGTAACTTGCCACCCTGAAGCAAAGAATCCACAAACTGGAGGTAAAAGTTTAATGGCATGTGAAACCAACCTTCTTGTGGAGGAGTTCAGGAGAGTCGAAGATCTCAGGCATGCCGACATTTCCCACATCCTCTCGGTAGGATAGCTTCTCGGCATAGCCAAGTGACATCTCTCAATCAAGTAAGCTTCTCCCGAAAATTCTGGCGGATCTAACATAGGACATGGGGGTTCAGTTGAACCCCCAAACTTTTTGGGGAACCATCAAACAGTTATTAGTATTGAGTTTAAGGCAAATTTCTAGAACAGAAGCTAGGGTTAACGCAAATTCGACAAAAAGGGCGTGGGTAGAGAGAGAGAGAGAGAGATGGGAAAGAGGACGGAAGCGGCGGAAGCAGCAGGACGAGCGACGGCGACCCTGCTCGTTCGCTCGCGCGATGGATGGGGATTCGGCGGTGGCGGAGGATGTGCTCACCTGATGCGGCAGGGCGAACGACGGCGCCCCGTGCTCGCTCGCGGGATAGATGGGGATCGGCGGAGGCGGCGCGCCAGGGCAAAGGGGTCCCTCATTTCTTAACTTGCTGTGTTCGGGAGAGCCTGTTACCAACTTCCACTCTCTTTTCCATCCACACGTTTCTCAAACTGTGTGTTTTAAAAAAAAAAATCTTTACGAAAGTTGTTTCAAAAATTCATAATGATCCATTTTTTAAAAAAAATAGCTAGAACTTAATTAATTATGCGTTAGTGGACCGCTCTGTTTTCGTACGTGCTGTTTTTGTTAGGATCGCTGGCTTGCTATGCGTTCGTTTGTGTGGGATGGGAATCATTCTGTCTGCATAGAAAAAGGAACGATCCATTAGCGCGTGATTAATTAAGCATTAGCTATTTTTTTAAAAAAAAATAGATCAATATGATTTTTTAAACCGTTTAGCAGTTTGAAAATTATGTGTGTAGAAAACGTGGTGGAGATGTTGGTAACTGGCAGAAACGAACACAGCCTTACGGCTACGGATAAAACGAGCGGAAAACAACCAAAATCATTTTCATAACCATATTTTTGTCCGAAGCGAAATTGAAGACGGTCAAGTCGAAAATTTAAACGATACGTGAAAACTGAACAATACAAATGGAAACATGTCTGTGCAAATCAGAAATCGGTACAAATAAAAAACCTTAAATTATAAAAACATATATTTAACTTGGCATAACTATGTAGTACATATAAATAAATTCAAACTTATACTATATAAATTATAAATTAACTTCATTTAGCCATGCACTCAAGTTAGGGATTTGATTGAAGAGTTAATCAGTATCTAAACTGTGGACCAAGTAAAGACATACCTTATAAATAATAATATATTTAGAAATACGGTAATTACTATATTACTGAAAAAACAATAATTTTCACAAGAATACGAAAACCATCGGTATAATAGAAAAATCATTTCCATATTTTTTTACCATTTCCATTCTCGTTTCGGTCGATTACCATTTCTATATGGCTCGGCTGGTAGAAGTCGGAAACGAATGTCGGTCGGCGGGGAATTTCCGTTACCGTTTTCACCCCTACTGAGAATAACTCACTTATGACATAGGCATCAAAATGGCGAGGGTAATTTAGTAATTTCTCCTAGCAATCAATCCACCTGGATTGCTTGCACATCACATCCCCACACTACCCAAACGGTGGGAATCTGAAAATAGAACTAATATCTATCACTCATAATCTCATTTTCCAAATGGAGCCCCTAGGGTTGAACTTTTGAGATGGTGGTTTTTTTTAATTTTTTTATAGGGTTGAAATGGTGGATAAATAATTGGTATGTTTGGACACTGCCCGATTAGGCACGACTCACTGAATGGATCGTGCCGTGTCGGCCCACGTGCTGAGGCTGGAGCACAGGCACGACCCAGAGAGATGTCAGTGTTGGTATTTCTTAATGACATTACTAGAATATACCATTGTAGCATTTCACCCGAAAGTATTCCAGGGGTATCGTATTTGTTTAATCCTGTGGAAAGATCATAGTAGACAGAACCTGACTAATAATTTATATGTTACTTGTAATAATCATAGTCTAAACAGGGATTAAGATAATACAAGGGTAGAATGACACACAAGCAGGAAGCTACTCATTCTCATACTAAATTATCTAAGCTAAGTGGAAAGAAAATATAAAGAGAATCTATTCCTATACTTCTAGTATACATAGTATACATACATTCTAGTTATCTAATATACTAGCTAATACCCTCTATCCAATGCCCTCCTGGTACTTCGAGAAGCCACCCCTGACTGCCGAGTTCCTTACGACAGCCCATCATGACCATGTGCGGAGGAGTACCCTCCCCAGGAAATTAACTTAGGACTATATGCATGCGCGGAGGAATATCTGTACTGAGCTGTCACCATCAGCGGCCCACCTCTCATCCGCAGCATATAACCCCAAATAATGATATCCCGTAATCTAGACATCATGCCTAAACTACCAGATACTATTCTAATATCATCGTCATGACATAGAGTAATTGCATAAGCAAACACTATACCTGTACCGATGCATCTCCCAGATAAGCTAGCAGTATATTCCGTATAACATGAACATAATGTAAAGTTGGTATTCATATACTCGGAAAGTATTTCAATACCATAAATGTATAAAGAAGAGTATTCTAATAAAAGTACAAAGCTTACAAAAGAGAAGAGAAGAGCTACTAGAGCCATACCCGAACTCTTCCGAAGGCTTCCAAACTCCGATTTCTACTCTATTCCTACTCCACTAGCTTAAGAACACTAAACTAAACTTGAGAGAATATGAGAGAGCTTTGCTTGAGGTGTGTGAGTGAAGTGAGAATGGCAACTCCTTTTATAGCCTCCCAATGACGGTTGTGACGGTTGGAATGGTCGGAAATACCCTCCAACCATCATTGGGGGCTAATCCACACCGTCCAGGCAAAGCCCTGGATCGGATGGTGCTGAGGAGGGTTCGGCCAAACCTAGGACCAGCCCAATCAGCCCATGTTTTGGCTGGCGGCCTCCTCTATTGCTTCTCTTCACAGACTTGTGAATTTTGGCCCAATTCATTATGTCATTTCTGAGTTCTTGGCCCATTCATGCCTAAGTCTAATTCTCGACATCGTCCAATTGATTTATCGTCTGATTTGATGTTGATTCTCCTCCACTTTATAGTTATTCATTGCAAAAGGTTAGTGAACCAAATACTAGTGGAATATTATTGTTCTAACACAAATATGCATTGCAAGCATAACTAGTTCTCCTCTATTTTGGTAATATTGACAGTTGAAACTGATCGCTAACGACCGTCAACAGTCAGGTCATATCGTGTTGGCCTGGCATGATTAGGTTATGTGGGTTTTGTGGAGACCGGTTAGCCCACATTTATATAATAAGAAAGAAATGTGAACAGAGTCCGTTGAATCCTGTTGCACAAACTTCGGCGAAGCTCTAGCAAGATCCTACGCTCACCGATAGCACATTCCTCTTCCTCCTCGTCAAGCACCGTCATGGCCCTTTGCTTCCTACTTTTTTCGCCCCAAGCTGGTGAGTCCACAATGACTAACATGCTTAGGTTGTGCTCGCGAATGGGGTTGGACACGCCACAATGCTACCGTGCATGCCTATGTCGATGAGAGTCCACCATCGCTTCCTCTCCCCTGATCCCTGGCTTCCTCGATTCTTTCCTTCTCCTTTCCTCCTGGCTTCTGCTCGGATGGTAGTTGCTTAACTGGCGGTTGTTCGCCAATCGTCGGTCGCCATCGTGCCGCGCGGGCCAGGGCGTGTGCTATTCCTGGTCTATGTCGTGCTGGCTCACTACATGCACTTGTCGTGTTGGCACGATGGGCTGGGTAGTAGCCCAAGAACGATGTGGCTAGACGGGTCGTGCCAGCATGACCCACAGCCAAACGGATCATGCTGTTCCTAGGCTGTGAGCTGCACATGCGTGCCCGGGCGGACACGGAAGGACCCAGCCCACTTCACAATGTATAGGAGTATTTGGCAAATTCATAGCCATTCTTATGTTTCTACGGATGGGATCAATTAAGACACATGAGTCGCACCTAATTAATTTCATTAGTATCGAATTAAAGGGAAACTATTTTTAAAGATGTTCCCTTCCATATTAGCGATTACACTCAAGCCAACACTAACAAAAAAAACCACACTCTTTTCCCAAATGTTTGGTTTTGCAGAACATGACAAAAATATGTATATGCTATAAGTCATCATAAAAATTTGGTAAGACACCAAAACTATTATTTTATTACACCCGGTGCAAATGGAAAGAAATATCGTGTAAAGTACGGATGTGTCCTAGGAATATCTTATGGGCACTACTCTTTTTCCTTCACTCTTAATGCCAAGTGATAGATGTATGAATTTGGGTGTCAGCATCGGTGACAATGGCAGGGTGCGTCCCATAGCATGACACCCCCATAAGAGGAACCCCATAAGAGGAAGCAAACTAGCACCAGAACAACCAAACACCTTGGTTTCACTAAGTTCTAAATGAAGCTGCCATTAATGACAACTAGAACCTTCTTCAATCTGTCATCTCATGAAGTCAAGGATGAATCTATTTGTGTCACAGCATGTTCCCAAGCCTTGTTGACAGAAAGCCCCAAGAATTGGAGCTTGGAGAGCAATGAGCGGACATATCAACATTCCCTAGGTATTTGCATTCATATGTGCTTCGACACCAAATTCCGCTGCCATGGGAGAATTCTCATCATCTAAGCCACCACAAACGAAATCCCCTTGAAAAGGTTGCTGCAGCTAGTCACCATGGCCGATCTTCTTCCCCCTCTTTTCTATTGTTATAGCTGGCCACCATGGTTGTTCGTCTGCTCTCGATCTACATCGCCGCCGCCAGTCACTTACACTCCACTTCCATCAACAAGTTCCTAGAAAATGAGTTTCCTATTGCTGGGAACATGTTTTGACACGCTCAACAACCCTCTTCCTCTCTCCTCCAAGGTCGAAGTGCTCGTGCTGGTGTTCCGGCCGCCCTCATCATCTTCGCTGCATGCTGCCACCTTCTGTGGGAGCGCCGTGATGTGGGATACCCCCTGCTGCCGCGCCGCCGTTTGGCCTCCGGAGCACTGTTGACGATCCTTAACTACCAAATTTGACCGTCAATTCCTAGATAAAACTTACCAATGTCTACCACCAAATCTAACGGTAAGGGTTTATTACTAACCACTTCCAAAGTGTTGGTGAATATACGTATGCAGGTGATTACTTGTGCAAATCAAGAGAAAACATAAGTAAGAAGTATAACTGCAACCAATGAGAGGATATTACATGGATCAATGGGCCCACACCAGGAGGAAAACCGCCTCAACACCGACCAAACACTCCAAACTGACATCAGGGCACACCAGGCAGTGACCCAGTCGAAAGGCGACGCGAAAGGGCTTGGGCGAACCATGACTGGCTCCTCTCAGGTCCAGCCTTCCACATGGCGACAGTTACCGACCTCCTGAAGACGGTGGTGCAGGTCCCAAGGTAGGAAACCACCATCTAATGATGGTTGTGGACAGGTAGAGGCTTAAGAGGAGTTGGAGGGAGAATATTTTCACCTATCTTGGTCCGCCTCTGGGCACCACAAGACCGAGAGTGGTTGATTTTGCAACCTTAATTGATAGAGTTGAGAGGAGGTTAACAGTAAGTGCTTCTTTCCTCCCTTATGGTGGCATATTAACTTTGATAAATTTAGTCTTCTCAGCCATTCCAACATATTACATGTGTTCTCTAAAGTTGCCTAAAACTATTATGGAAGAAATATACACTGCTATAAGGAACTTTCTTTGGAGAGGATCAAATGCTTTAGTCAAAAGAAAATCTTTAGCTGCTTGGCACAAGGTTTGCAGACTCAAAGACAAAGGAGGTTTGGGAGTTATAACCTTATACATTCAGAATGTGGCCTTGCTTTTAAAGCATCTTCACAAATTTTACACTGCTGTTGGTATGCCCTGGGTAAGACTTATTTGGGATTCATATTATAGGGCAAAAGTTCCCCATTTAAATTTTAACAAAGGCTCCTTTTGGTGGAGAGATATCATCCAACTTATTGATATATTCAGATCCATATCACATTGCATAATTCAGTTTGGGACTACTGTTTTGTTATGGGATGATCTTTGGAATGGGGAAATCAGAAGGAATAAATTTCCAGATCGAGGGGGCGCTGGCTGCATTGATCAGGAGGCAGGAATCGACGACGGGATGGTGGGGCGTGGGCGGTAGCACTGCGGTTGGCATGGGATGCGTGAGTGATTTTCGGGTGTGCGAGAGAGGAGGGGGATTGGTTAGGGGGATGCATGCTGGGAGGCGAGGTTGAGGGGTCCATTGAACGATCTGAGCCGTTGGATTCCATGATTTCGGGTCGTTCGATTTGATGAATGAAGTTTGTAGGACTGCAGTTGGTGGACTAGAGGGTAGATAGAAGAAGAAGACTACGTCTATCATGAGAAATTTAACAATATGCCAATTGATATAGATGGTTTTAACAGAATGCCACTGTATAGAATGTCTTTATAAAAATGACATCCAGACTCCTTAATAAAATGCCACTTGGGGCTGTTTTGAGGTTTTGACTTCGCTCGTGAAATGACCGAAATGCCCTTACACCAGACGCATTTCTTTCTGTCGCGACTTCCTCTCGGTCATCGCCCGTCGCCCGTCCGCTGCCGCTCCCTCGCCCGTCCGTCGCAGCTCCTCCGCCCGTCAGCCACTGTCATCGCAGCCACCACCGTCGTCCGTCCGCCGCTCCCCCACCCGTCTGCCGTCGCTCCCGCGCCCATCCGCTGTCGTCGTCGCCCGTCTGTGCGCCCCCGCCCGGTCGCTTTTGCTGCTCTGCCCATCAGCGGTAGGTGTCCTCAACGTCCAAGCTCTGATACCATATTAGAATGATACAACACAATGCGATAATCATGTTGATACACAATAGCTGTACAAATAGGCATCGACCTTCCATAGGATCGGGAGGATTAGGAAGGTGAGCCAATCATGGGAACTTTGCCAAATAGTCTAACACTGCAGTCAGCCCGGCCGCTGTTGCCGGCTTGCCGCCGCCCGTCCGCCCCGTCCCCGGCCCTCCTCTCTCTCCCCCCACCCCCACCCCCCCCCCCACCCACCACCGCCGTCCCACCGCCCCCACTGCACCGCCGCCGCTCATGCAAACCATGTGAGAAAGGACCCAAGGATATTTCATTTTCGAGTACCTGGTAGTCTGATAGACAGTTGACTTGGCTGAGCTGAGCAGTTCAATCACTTGGAAAGCTACTGAAAACAACTCAGGTAACAGCTGAACAAAATTAACATCTTTATTCTGTTTCTTGATGTGCTTCCTATGACTGATTAATTCTTGTAGTGATAGACGTTGATGTGCATACACACATTCTTTTCTCTGATAAATCCATCAGTTTAACAGCATAAAATGTTTCTTGAATCACCTAGTAATGCAGATGAACTTGTGATGAAAAAAAAGGAGTAGGAAATGGTATATTTTTACTGAATCCGCTGATTGATTGGTGTGTCTGAACTCTGAAGACGAAATTGAACGAGAAGTGGTTGCAGTACTGAACTTGCAGCAGATCACATGGATGATATTGGCGGGAGAGCCGGCTCAGTCAGTTATTAGGGTAGCTGCAGCTGCAATAACTGCCACCGCCAGCCATTCTTCCCCCCATCCATCCACCCCGATTCATTGCGAATTCAGTTGCGTCAGTAGTTCGTTGGTTGGCCAGCCTCCAACCCACCGGAATTCGCAAATCCGAGCAAGCAGTCTGCTGCTGATTGCATCCTCTAATCTGATGCTGATGCGAGCAGTAATCAACAGCTATAGTAGATTCAGTCCACGCGCCCATTAAAGCCAAGCCAGCATCTTTGTCCAGGCTTCGCGTTCCTCCTCCGCCTCCTTGTTAGCTACTGCTGAGTGCTCGGCGATGGCGGGCGTCGGGTCGGCGGTGCGGCGGCTCTACCTCTCCGTTTACAACTGGGCCGTCTTCTTCGGATGGTACTCTGCCGCCTCGCGCCACCGCCTGCTGGCGTTTGGATCCTTGTTTTCTTGGCTTGATTTGGGGGTTTCTTGGATCTTGCAGGGCGCAGGTGCTGTACTACGCGGTCACGACGCTGCTGGAGAGCGGCCATGAGGCCGTCTACGCCGCCGTCGAGCGGCCGCTGCAGTTCGCGCAGACCGCCGCCTTCTTGGAGGTCTGGTTTTTCTGCTATTCTGTGCGCTCTGACTTATTTTTGAATTTTAATCGCAGTAAAACTGTAGATTTTAGCGCAAGCTTGTATAATTTGGGCAGCTCTGACTTAATTTTGAATTTTTCGTCTACCCAATTAGGGTTGCTGGTGTTGAGCAATGGCACAGAGGAAAAAAATTTATCCCCTTTTGCGTTCTAAAAATCAACCAAACATTTAGCCTGAGAGAAATATTACCAGTGTTATAGCAAAATATACTGCAATTAATTCAACTTCAATGTTATTATGTTTCTGCTGCCTGATCCTCTCCCCCGATAATTCTGCTAAAAAGAAAAGAAAAATTTCTGCTGCCCTATACTTTGTGTTAAATTCCTTGTAGTTCCCTGGATAAGGAAGCATTTATATTCTTTGCACGGAGCAGCTGAACGAGTCTGCGGTGAACACAGAATGAACGAGTATTCCATGTTTATTTCATTTCTTTGCAAATTGTGTTTTGTGAGGTACTGAACATTTTTGTGTTTGTTTGGCGATGGCGCTGCTGGTGGCTCAGATTCTTCATGGGCTTGTAGGTAAGAAGTTGTTCTTCTCTTCTACTTATGTTATTTTCACTATCCTTGTCATCATTTGGAATCGTACGGTTTCTGTCTATAGCGTGCCGCTTGCAAACTCCATGGAAATAGACTTTCTTGTTAGAAAGCACGTCAAAGACACATTTCAATTTACAGGAAGTGTCCTGTTAGATTATGAAAATAATTGTACTTAATAAGTTCACTTTTACGGCACTTTCATTTTTATCACCTGTATAACATGCTGACTTTGTTTTAAAGGTTTGGTGAGGTCTCCAGTCTCTGCAACTCTTCCACAAATTGGATCGAGGTTGTTTCTTACCTGGGGCATCCTGTGGAGCTTTCCAGAGGTATCATCGACTATCACTAACAAGTGTTGATGTGCTATGTTCATGAGATTTGGAAATTTTCTTCTTTAGTTAGACACTTCTCCTAAGCGCTTACTGTTTCTCCGAGACATTGAAACATGACATAATTTTGGGGTTTAAAACCATTGTCTAAATAGGAAATATGGATTATATGATTTGATTTTTATATGAGGACAGGACACTAGGTAGTTTGTCTGTTTTATATCTGGTTGTGGATCAAGTAAATAATGGTGATGATTGTACAAGTTACTAAATGGCATAACTACTGGTACTGATATGCAAATGCAGTGCCTTTACTTTTGCATCCCTAGTTTTCTGTTAGTTGCATACTTGTAGTGTAGCTTAACACCTGGTTTCTTGACATATATATTGATTGACCCCTTTGTACATTTGTCTTGCAGACACATTCACATATCCTTGTTACTTCCTTGGTCATAAGCTGGTCCATCACTGAGGTATATTTCCAATATTTAAAATATTGTGAATTTGATAGCATAACGTGATGGAAATATTTGTGGTTCCTTGCAGATCATTAGATATTCCTTCTTTGGCATGAAGGAGGCATTCGGATTTGCTCCTTCCTGGCTCTTATGGCTGAGGTTAGTAAAGAAGATATATCATTATTTAGGACAAATTTAGAGGGAATGATTTTCTTTTTCTTTCATAACTTTTTTTCTTAAACCTGATGCTGATTTTGTACAGGTATAGCACCTTTATGGTATTGTATCCTACTGGTATCAGCAGTGAGGTCGGTTTAATCTACATTGCCTTGCCTTACATGAAGGTAACAAGAATGAACTTCAGAAATGAAGATCTCCACGTTGTTCATTGCATAATGCATAATGCGTAATTTAACTGCTCCTTTCTTGTGACTGCTATGCAGGCATCAGAGAAATACTGCCTTAGGATGCCCAACAAATGGAACTTTTCCTTTGATTTCTTCTATGCATCCATCCTTTCTCTCGCCGTCTACGTGCCCGGTATCCCCTCCTGCCTTGCAGTCATCCTTTATTCAGTGGTTGAAATTAAAACTAGAATTGCAATGTTGTTTTTTAGTAGCTGGGATTAAGATAGGATCTGACAAGAACACTGCGTTGCAGGATCGCCTCACATGTTCACCTACATGCTTGCCCAACGGAAGAAGGCATTGGCAAAGGCTAAGGCTGCATAATGGTGATGCTCAAGAGCTTTCTTGAATTTTTCATGTGTGGCTTAAGGATCTGCCTAAATAGCTCATATTTGCTACTCTTTTAGTACAAGTCTGTAGATGAGGAAATGTTGGAAAGAACTACTATCTTAATCCCAGCATTTGTTGTAACTGTAGTAACTGCCCATCATTTGTTGTAACTGTAGTCTTCTACCAAGAATTGTATGATATTTTACCTGGTTAAATTATTGAATGATTGATCCAAAATTTGCCGTCTTGTTTCAAGTTGCACTCTTTCTGCGTTTGCTGTTAGCCTGTTATGCTGTATGTTGCACACTTTGCACTGCGGGCTATAGAGAATTGGCACATTTGCATATTTATTACTGGTATGCAATTATGAGTCCCATTGTTTCACTTATGCTTATAAGCAGTTTTAAATTTTATAACTTAATTTTGAAGTTGATTTTGTGGTTTTCTCATCGTAGCAACATTTGCTTTTGAATAACTAAGAACACATAAAAGTTTTTATCCATATTATGTTTATATTGCTAATAACTGATTCAAATAAGCATAAGCATAAAGCCAAATAATGAGTTCGTATCTTAAATACAAAATATGATTTCAAGCAGTTAAGCTAACCTTGTTTTGAAAGGAAAATGAGCCAAATTTAAACCCTACGAAAACCGTCCAAAACGCTATGGGAAGTCCCAAAAAAAGTTTATGTGCAGCATTTAACTATTTGCCACATTTTTTTTGACGTAAAAGGTAGAGAGATTCTACCTTGTAACCATTATATTAACTAGAAAGATAGCCCCATGTGTTATAGATTGCTTATTAAATACTTAATTATATAGATTAAATATCAACCGGATGACACCTACCATGTTTTCAAAGTATCATTTCTCTATTTCTTTTCATCGACATTGCTTACATAATTTTACCAAACTATTCGTTAGAATTTAAATATGTAATATTTAATACATCCCTATAAACAATTATCTATCATCTCTTCTTCATCGTAAAGTTAGATTTACTTTGTTTGAAAAACATGTCTAATAAATTAAGTATAAATAAAAATAAGGTGATTTGTCTTGTTTAATTGAATGTTTAGTATTTTTTAAATAAATCCTAAAGAACTATTATTGTTAATAAATATGCTTTATTTGTCCCACCAAATTAGTCCTCCTTCTAG
Source organism: Oryza glaberrima (assembly GCF_000147395.1). NCBI lineage: Eukaryota > Viridiplantae > Streptophyta > Magnoliopsida > Poales > Poaceae > Oryza > Oryza glaberrima. The sequence goes on from NC_068329.1 coordinate 9,294,314, forward strand.
ATGGTTCAGATTTACACAAAATGTTACATACTTACATATAAATTAACAAAGATGTATCATAGGCCTCATTTCCTTGTGATATGCGTGATCTATACTATCCTTTTTAAAAGATAATACCTAGTTAACATGAATCTGAAAACTTAAATTTAATAGTAACAAATAAAACTTTTCAACAACTATATACTGCTATCTTAGTGTGGCTTATATATGCAATTATATACAAATAAACTCATAATGCTACGGAGGAATTATAATCTTAAGAATAATAATTAGTTAAAAATCTAATATAGTTGATTCTGTTGTTTGTAATTATTGATCATTTTTACTAATTAGTTAAAATTTAGAAGATGGATGAATTGAATGAGAGAGGAGACGAACAGAGTGAAAGGGGAGAGAGTATGCTTGCATATAATTACTTGTTATACTATTTTAGTTGTTTACTTTATTAACTAAAAATAGAATTAAACTCTATCTTTTTTACACGTCTTTTTCTACGGTATATTCACAGTAGGTGTTAAAAATATGAACACTATAAGTCTAATAATATCATTTTGACTAATTATAATATTAGAATGGGGGGATTTAGGTTATTTTCACTTTATCATTGTACATCTAATTTAACTACTGTGAAGATATATACAATGATAAAATCAATATCATTTTTTTAATAATTTTATAATTGTTTGAATGACATGCAAAAGTTAGAAAATATAGCCCCAAAGTGATATATTTCTTTTCAAAGTTGAATTATAGTAGGTTTGGGTCCTTAAATGCAAAATAATCTAAAGATATAAGCGGATCAAATATTAGTTGAATGATTTACATGTTATAGTTACCTATATTTTAGCATTACTTTTGCTTTCAAACTAATATATGTTGGAAATATTACTGACAGTTATATTTATTTTATTTTATGATTGTAGCTCTAAAATCTTTATTATTATCATCATCATCATCATCATCATCATAGTTCATATTGTTTACAATTGCTTGAATGGCATACAAAAGTCAGAAAATATAATCCAAATGAAATTTCTTTTCAAAGTTAAAATATAGTGAAAATTAGCGGATAAAGGTTAGTTGTATGATTTAGACATTATAGTTGCTTAAATTGTTTAACGCATTTTTATTTTCTAACTAACAAAGCATGAAAATAGGAAAATGAATAGGTGGAAAAGAGGCGAAAGAGATTGAGGGAAGATGGCGGCGGCGGCCGGGGGGGAGGGGGGTGGAGGGGGGGGGGGGCGTTTGCCGTACTTGCATTTTCGTATTGCATTTTCGTAAAAGAAAAAAGGTAATATACATACGTATGTGGCCCAGGTAAGATCGAGTTTCAAGAGATAAAAGTTTTTTAATGGGTTCATCAAATTTAATGAAAATCAATGGCTAGATTTTTTTTTTTGCATTTTTCTCAGGATTTTTAGGAAGTCTTTGATTTACCTAGGAAGGTAGCCCACGCAAATGTGCAAGCACCTTATTCAATACTACTTGGATTTTTGTTATAAATGTTTACGCGTGGATAAATTTTTCTCTAAATATATTTATTTACTCTATTCTAAATCTGTTTGTTTTGAATAATTTGTCTTGGGATAGCTTTGAACAATGGTTATAAATTCTTTCTAATTACCCTCGCAACGTATAAATGAAACTAAAATTACTTGAAAATATGCTGTATTGAATTTATGAGAAAATATTCTCACAAAATGAAGTTGGTTCATATGAAAATTACTAAAAATTCTTTTTTTTGGTAATATTTAGCATATATTATTTTTGGAGTTTATAAACATTAACCTAATTTTTTTTTCTTATATGCTATAGATGTTTTGATGGATTTTAGGATATATTAATTGAAAATATTTTCTATTAAAAATATGGCTAATAGGACAGTTTCATCTAATCAAATACTAACTTCTATTTACTTATACTCTCTTATTTTCTTCATATGCTTTCTTATTTTGTTTGAAATTTAATTTAAAATAATAGTGATATTATATAAATATAAGTAGGTATAGAGTACCTATAAATGTTTAAGCGTGATAGACAAAATTACACTTTTGGTAGATCAATTCTTATTATAAAGTATATCTTTATTTTTTTTTTAGAAATACACAGTACAATACATGTACTCACAATGCACGCGCACTTACCCCTATGAATACACGCTCGCAAATCCTACCCCTATGAGCATCTTTGAAGACTGGGCCGATAAATTCTTAAGATTGACGAAGTCACCATAGGCGCTTCGCTGTCGACGGGTACGTCGCCTACCACTGAAAACACAGCTGTGTGTTCCCTAATTTACTAAACTTAGTATGAAATACCCATATACCATGTGTTAATAGAAAACTAGAGAAAAAAATATGACATTTATTCCCTTTATTCTTTTACTTAATATATATAGGGCATTAATATAGTATCCAAAATAGCTTATAAAGGGTGATAAATAGGACTGATAGTTTACGTTATTCATGTATGGGCCCAATAGACTGCACCCTACATGTTATTAAATATGATGATATATCATTGATTTTTTTTACGATTTGTCATAATAATTGAATGCCATGCAAAAGCGCCAACATATAACCTGTTATATGTTAACTGATAACTGATATGTAGTGATATAATCTATATTTTCATCATTTTCATAATTCGCATGTCTATTTGAATTACATGCAAAATATGACCTAAAATATAATTTCTTTTGCAATATAAAATATAGATAATACTTTTTTTTAATTTAATGGCAAATAATACAATGGGTGTAAATTTTGTTTTTGAACATTGCCATTTTGTTTGCCATTTTGTTTGGTTAGATACGATATAAAGGGTCAAAATACGACCCAAAATAATATTTATTGTTATAACTTGATAATGCGATCCAACGTGTTATTGATTTAATTGTAGAAAAATATATGACGTGAATAGATAATTATTGTATGTATAGTTTAGAAGGTAGAGTTATTTAAAATTTATTATGATAAATAGTAAATATTATTTCAAATAAGAGAGGAAAAGAGTTGAGGAGGTGAGGGGAGGGCCGGTACGTTTCCACCAGGCAGGAACGTACGTACATCCTCATCAGTCACGGAGGCGAACGTATTTTGATCTTTTTTTTTTTGAGAACGTATTTTGATCTATTGTATTTAATTACACAGGAGATTAGAGGAAGGAATTTTTTTCGTAATAGATCTAATCCAGACGAACGTATTTTGACACACGGGAGATTAATTACAGGAAGGAATTATTATTTTAATAGATCTAATCTAATGGCGGTAAATAATGGGTCCACCAAATATAATAAAAATCAATGGTGAGATTTTTTTCTTTTTTCTCAGAATTTATATATTTTTCTATTTTTATTAGAGTGCCATGTGGCAGCTTGAGAGCGTTTTTAGAGCGCCATGTGACGGCATGAGAGCGTTTGTAGAAAGTTTAATAGATTTTAGTATATAATAGATGGTGGGTCAAAAGATACAATACCAATTTATCACTTTTAGATTTAGCGTTTAACAATTTATCATCCATATATCTATATTTATGACACGTGAATTCTCATGACTATAGATCCGGTGATAAATTGTTAAACACTATGTGCATCAGAGTGTTAAATATCTCCCTCCCGAGTCCTATCCGACGCTTCTCTTCTGTAGTCCGTGGCCATGTCGTCCTCGAGCAGGTCGTGTCGCTGCACGGTGGCCGTTGTGGCTTTGAATCCATCGGATGAGATCCCAGGCGCAGCGCGTGGCGAGGAAGCGGGGCAGTTCGGGATCGGGGACGCGACGCCGACGCGGAACTGGGTAAAGTCCCCTCCGCCGAATCTCGCAAAATTCTGCGTGCGAAATGCGGCTGCTGGCATGAATCATGCGCGGATTCTGTTGGTCATCTCGGTAGTTTCCCGGTGTGTTCAGATTCAGATCATGCGGCAGATTACCCCTGTTACACTTACATCAGCTGCCTTGTTTCCAGTTCGTTGAAACAATTTGTGGCACTAAGGTTATGTTTAGTTCACGTTAAAATTAAAAATTTAGTTGAAATTGGAACGATGAGACGGAAAAGTTGTGTGTAGAAAAGTTTTGATATGATGGAAGAGTTAGAAGTTTGAAGAAAAACTTTGGATCTAAATACGGCATAACTCAACACGTGAGCTTGTTGAACAGTATTATCAATTGGAATTCGGAGAGTTGTTGATCTCTCTCTCCCTGTTCCTCGTAGCTATATTCTTGCTATCCACGATGGCTGATTGGAATTGGTTTTTCATGTTAACTGGACCTCCACAAACCTTTATAGTCCTAGTTTACAATTTCCTTTAGTCTCAGGTTGTAAAGTGGGACTATAAATACATGACTGAAGATTTTATCTTTAGTCTCGGTTAAAATACCCGGGACTAAAGATCTTTTTTTTATTTTGCTTGTGCTGCTTACTACCTGTTTATACGTTTAAATATGTAATATATATATATATATATATATTGAAAATCCGCTCTAAATTTAAGATTGAAAATTTAAATTTTAGCTGCTAAATATAAGCACGAGAGAAAGATGAGGCCGTCTCGGTCGTTATCTCGTGCAGGACACGTGTCTCAGTCATAATCTCAATGGCTCTCAAAGCATCCCCTCAAAATCGTATTAATTAGTAATGTCATTAGCAACAAAAGTGACTTTGACGTGGACTTGTTCTTCCAGCGCATATGGACTTTCTCCCAGCGCGGCGCTAGTCGCGGCACCAGCAGCAATTACGTGAGGACATTTTCGAGTACAGCAGAGTGCCGGCGATACCGTGTGGGATGGCGATGGCGGAACATTTTCGACAGCAGCAAGGCGCTGCGCTTGGCTCGTGTTCGGCACGGGAGGTCACCGCCCGCCATCCCGCGCTCCCCTTTCCAGACCGAGTCGCCGCCACACGCCCCGGCAAGCGAAGGATTCTAAACAAACATCTAAGTGGACGTCCACCCGTTTATTGCATGACAACTGAATAATTACGAGAAATTTTTAAAAAAATTGATAAGATAGATCAATATGTAATATATAATTCCACAAACATATAAGTTTAAATTCAACTTCTACAAGTTATAAAAAAATAACAAATTTAATTGTAAATATGCATATAGTAATTTAAGTTTTGTTTGTTATTTTTATTACAACTAGAAAGATAGCCCGTGTACATGCGCGTGCACCTAATTTAATATGTGTGAAATTTTATAACGAATGTCCATGTATGTCGGTGATATTGTATTAAAATTTTGTTTTACTATATCTAAATTAAAATTAAAATTATTTAATGTGCTTTGAATGTTGGTTATGATTTTCTTCTAATTACCCATGCAGCACATAATTTCTAAACTAAAATTAATCGAAACCGTATAGTTTTCAATTTATGAAATAATATTATGTCGAAACAATAGATGTAGTTCCTATGAGAAAAGTTTGGGTATTTTGAATCCCCACAGGATATATCACCCCAGACATCCCTAAAAAGTCCCATTTTTTTTGTTATATTCTATTCAAAATTTTAGATATTTTCATTCTGTTTGTCATGCTAAAATATTTGAATATTTCTATTTAGAATGGGTTTAAACCCAACAATTTTTTTAAAACATTTACATAATTTTTGAATTCATTTCATGTCCATTTTTAAATTTTTTTGGAGAATTCCACTCTATCAAGCATCTTTGAAATGATTTCATCTCTGCAATTTGGGCTAAAAATATATGTGGGTTGAACCAACAACCTGACATGGGGTAAAGTCATATGTTCTAAATTATCTCTCTTCAATTGAGTAAGAAATATTAAAATAGAGGTCATATAATACATACACATTTCTAGATTATTCTCCGCTAAATGTTAGGAATTTACTATGTAGCGTAGCAAGTTTTACAAAAAGAAATAAATGAACATGGTCTTTAATTCCCATATGGAATTGACTCACTATATTGGTAAAGTCACCTCATAGTTGTTTCACTGCTAAGATTTCTTGGTACAACTCACCTGTTCGGAATGATCAGTACGATGTTCAACCGAGCACATTTTAATTTTTAAAATGGCGTCTTTAAAAAAAAATAACGCTAGATGGGGTACACAATATGATAGAAAAATTGATATCATTTAAAGATTTTTCTCTAAATTATTAGTGACTTCATAGATCATATATATAATTTTATCTCCTAAAAAGATCAGTTATTGATAAACGCACCAAAATCAATTTGTATAGGTAAATAGTCCCCATATACATGTTGAGAGAAATTAATTAAGTTGATAGAAAGTTTATAAGTGTCTAATGGGATATAAGTAATGGGTGTACCGGCTTAAGATGAGATATTTTGATTTATAATGATGAATTTAAGTTTTTTTATTTAGTGGAGGCCTCAACATGGATGTGGGTCTGTGTAACATACTGAAAATTAGCTATTTTCTAATTATGCATCATGTCGGTTCTTATGTTCGTATTAACCTTATAATTAGAGAGAGACCTCCTAAAACTAACTTGCATAAAATCCCTCTTTGATATTTAAAAGCTTTTGTGATTTTCATTTAAAATTATCTTGTGATCTTTCTTGATTTGGTTTTAATTTAAAACCTTATATTGACAAAATTCCTTTTATTCAAATTTAGTTTAAAAACCCTTTGCACTTTTATGAATTATGGTCCAAGAAATTCTCTACTATTGTCCTAGAACCTAAACCAAGTGATTCCAATTTTATTGGAATTAATTGTCGATCCATCCTTTGATTTGAAACCTATCCTTAACTTTCTTCCAAATCCAAATTCTTTCCTTTCGATCTGGCCACTAATTTAGTTCATGTGGCTTGATACCCTCTTTGGCACAAGAATAATATTTTTTTTGAATAATTGCTCTTGTGCTAAGAAGGATATATTTTTATTTTATTTCCCTCTTCCAAATTAATCTCCTTTTAGCCTCAAATAATTTTCTAAATCCATGTCAGGCAGTTTGTGGCTAAAAATCCTATTTATTTCCTTTGTTTTCTTACCTCATTCCCAAAAATATTTTGAGGAATTATATTAATTCCCTCCCATTTGAGTGCTTTAATATTTAGACCACATTATTGCACTCAAATATTTAGGAAATATCTCTTTTGAAAGTTATCTCCAAAAATAGAATCATTTCAAAAGTTAGCCACCTAAATTCCTTCCAAATATTAATTTGGATTCAAACTTCCTTCCTCAAATATCTTCCAAAATTCAAAAATAACTTCTATTTGCTTTTGGGCCAAAATTCCCTTTTCTTCTTCTATCGGCCCATCTCCCTCTTGGCCCAGGACGGCCCAGCCAACCCTTCCAGCTGAGCCGCCCCTCTCCTCTCTGTGGGCGCCGATGCCAGGTGCCCTAGGCGGGGATAAGTTCACTTTAGGTCCCTCTATTTGTCGCCCAGTCCGATTTTCGTCCCTTGGTCGCAAAACCGGGTACAACTGGTCCCCCAACTTACGAAACCGTTTAAATGAGGTCCCTCAGCGGTATTGTACCTGGTTTTTGCTGACGTGGCGTCGACGTGGCTTCTTTGACTAGGTCTTCGTCATACGTGGCATTGACGTGGCGCTTACGTGGTAATTTGATCCCTGAAAAATAATTAAAACAGTGGGACCCACATGTCAGCTTCATATCCATAATCTATCCGGTCATCCGCTCTCTCTCTCTTTCCGGTCAGCGAAGAAGGACAAGCGGCCGAGCCGGAGCGGACGACGCCGACAACCGGAGCAAGCTGGCGACAAGAAGGGCGGCGCCAAGGGCCGGGAGCCACTCTCCTCCTCCTTGTCGGCCGCGGGCGGGGAGATATCAGCGGCGGCCTCGACGGGGAGCCGCTCTCGCTAACGGTGGCCGCGGAAGGGGAGATGTCGGCGGCGGCCTCGGCGGGGAGCCACTCTCCCTGATGGTGGTCGCGGGCGGGGAGATGTCGGCGGCGGCCTCCGCGGTTCGGGTCTTCCCTCGCCGGATTCTTCCGGGACAGTGGTGGCGGCAGCATATGTCGTCACGGAGGAGGCAACGATGGAGATGAGGAGCACGGCGGGCATAGAGGGCGGCGCTAGGATGGAGATGTGTCGCGCGCCGCTCCTCTCTCGTCGGTGGCCGCATGCCGTTCCTCTCCCGCCGGTCCACTCCCGCCGCCCGCCGCTCCTCTCCCGCCGACGCCCGTCGGCGGGCGCACCCCACTCCTCTCCTGCCGCCTACCGCCCGCCGCACCCCGCTCCTCTCCCGCCGTCAGCCGCCCGCCGCACCCCCCCTCCTCTCCCGCCGTCAGCCGCCCGCCGCACCCTGCTTCTCTCCCACCGGCGTCGTTGAAGCATACAGAGCCACAGAGGTAGATGAGGTTGAAGAAGTGGGACCCGCTGACATGTGGGTCCCTTTTTTATTTTTTTTTACTGGCATGTGGGTCCCACAAATTTTGTATAATTTTTTTATTTTGAATTTTGATGTTTTTATTTTTTTCGGATCTAATTGCCACGTAAGCGCCACTTCAATGACACGTGAGACAAAGACCTAGTCAAAGGAGCCACGTAGGCGCCACGTCAGCAAAAACCGGGCATAATACCACCGAGAGACCTCACTTGCATGGTTTCGCAAGTTGGGGGACCTATCTTACCCGGTTTTGCGACCAAGGGACGAAAATCGGACTGGGCGACAAATAGAGGACCCAAAGTGAACTTATTCCCCCTAGGCGCCGTTGTCGTGCGCCGTGATTTGAGCCGCCGCTGACGCCGTGCCGTACCTTCCTCTGCCGCCGCCAACGTCCTTCCGTCGCGCTAAGAAATCAAAAAGACGTCAGCCGCACATCACTTCGCTGACATCAAACACGAGCCGAACCGACATCGATGCCCAATCAGAGGACGAGACCGACGCCGTCATCCTCCTCCTCACGCTACCATCGCCGTGCCTTCCTCGTCCTCCTCTGGTGAACCGACTTCCCGACTCCTATAAATAGCCGGTGAAGCCCTCTCTTTTCCCCACATCATCCGAGCTCTACGAGCTCTCTCTTCTCTCTCCACCATGACCGGCCACCACTAAGTCCCGGCCGATCTCCTCCCCTACAGCTCCACTTCTCGAATCCTTGCACCACTAGTCTCTCTTCACTCCGGCGAATCCATTTTGTCCATTTCCCCCTTCTCTCTCCCTCCAAACTAAGCCACCACCATTACCACCTTAGCCGGCCGAAGGTGAGCTCGTGTTGCCGTTGTTCCGGCCAACTCACCCTTCCTCTCTCCCAGCCACCACCCTCCCCGGGTGTGCGTTGCTCGGGAACACGTTCCGCCACCGACGTCGCCGTCCCCCATCCACTGGAGCACCGGCGTCCCTCTCTCCCTCTCCTCTCGTTTACTCGGCTGAAAAAGAAGAAGAAGGAAGATACGGGAGGAAGAAGAAGAGAAAGAAAAAGAAAAGAAAACAAACACTGACAGGTGGGCCCCTGCACAGTAACTCTTCCTATTTTCCCTATTTAATTCAAATCCAATTCTTTAGAAGCCCATATCTCCTAAACCGTAGATCCAATTGCAATGAAACCTGGATCTAAATTCATCTAAATTCAAAGCTATATTTTGATACCTAATTTGCTGTTTTATAATTTTATTTGAATTTATTCAAATATCATTTGAATTTATATTTGCCTTTTTCAAATACTTTCTTTTACCCCAAAATACCTATTAGCCACTAAAATGCCGCCGATTGGAACTTTACGCCTTCCATGGGGACGTTTGCGGTCTATTGGCCCCGACGTCGAACCATTGGTTGTAAAGCCTGGCAAAACCCAAACCAAAGGTCGAAGTGCTGCTCCTGGCACCTTACGCCTCGCTGCGTACAACGGTCGGAGCTTCACTATTCCCTCGACCACCATAGCACGCCGCACAGTTAGCTTTCGGGCCCTGTGTGATCCTAGCCGCTTCGCCGCCACTCACGGTTATCGGAGTAACACTTCCGCCTCGCTAAACCTGCACAAACCTCCCATCCCTCTAGCCGTTATATTGTCTATTGACACCGGCTAAAGAAGATCCCAAACCTAGTCGTCATGCTTTAGCGACGACTAGCGAACACCCAAACCCTAGCCGATATTTATCTTACCTTGATATCGGCTTAGACAATTGAAGCCAGACCCCCACCAGCTATAATCTCAACCATTTACCCTCCAACTACCCATAGCATATACATGAAATACGAGCCGATATGCTATCCTATTTCAGCATCGACTCGAGAACAACTAAATCCTAGCCATTCTTCTACCAAAGCCAACCTCGATCAATACTAGCCACATATCCACTTAACCAGTTAGATTAGTCAGTATATCTCCTACTCTCCAAGAAACCAAAACCCACACATGAAATATAAGTGACATTAGTTGCTTAATCCCCTCTAGCCTACAACCCTTTAGAACCTCCACATATAATATTAGCTCAATAATCCCTATGTCCTATAAAAGAGATAGGCTATATCCTAAAACCAAGCCCTCTTTACCGTTTATCGTTTTCTCGTTATTTTATGACTTTTATTGAATTTGGTTCTTCGTCTTTCTTAGTAGAGTCTATTATCTTTTGGATGGCAACCTGTGGTATTTCGAGAATCGGATAATCAGGTTGCCTATCTTGAATTTATTTGCGTTGGAGCAAGGCAAGTTATTATCTCTCTCCTTTGAGCATAATTATCCCATATTCTATATCTCCATTATCTCATGCATTAGTCATTCATGATTTCGAATGCATAACCTAAACATAGCAAACCAGATATACTAGCTTTGCTTAGCCCTGCCTAATTAGACTGCATAATATATAATGAACTTAGATTGGAACAGTACGGTAGAAATGGTTGATTTCCGGGTGGCTAGTACTGTTCCAACCGACATAAAACTGCCAAGTACATGTGAAGAACATATGAGTACGACCGCAATTCTCGTATGGGCATAGACCTAGCTGATTAAGTTATCTAGCAAAGGTGGTATCTCTGTATAGTGGTTCTTCTTAAGTCCTCGCGCAGGAGGCAAATTTATGCCGCGAAGGGCAACTGTGATATTTACCGAGGCGTAGGTAAATATATGAGATGAATTGTGCACAAATTGTTTGTGAACCCTGATTGCGATGACATGGTGTCATAAAATCAGTTCTCTCTAAAGACCTCGGGAACGCCAGAATTCCTCTCGCTGCTGATAACGTTATGTTCAGAGCGCATGGGGACTAGAGTTCATGGAACAGGTACCAATGATGTTAGTAACCGAAAAGCTTTGCCATGACAAGGCTAATGTGTTTGGCACGTCATGGATTGCGGGTAAAGCGTACATCTACTGTTTCTTAAAACTATTCGAATAGCCGTGCTCGCGGTTATCGGGCAATGGGACTCACAATGGCATCTTGGTTAGAAACATAATTCCAGATTTTATTAAATACTGTTGCATTATAAACATTATAGACTTTCTACTTCTACATTCTCAACTTTCTACAATTAAACCTAGCTCTACACATACATTACCATTTCATGCATTCATTGTTGATTAATATAATAGCTTGCTGAGTACGTTGTACTCACCCTTGCTTTAACCCCCTTCTTTCAGAGTTAATTTGGAATTCTTGCCAAGCCGGGAGTTCAATTATATAAGTTAGTCTCATCTCAACCTAATTCGCAAATATAGATTAGATAGATGGTTTAAGTCTATAGCCAAACATTAGGGTCAAGTCATTCTATAGCTTTTGTTGTAATAGTTAGCCACAACCTTGTAAATACCCTATTATATCACATAAAGAAATCTCCTTTGGAGCCTTGATCAAATGTATGCGATGAAGATCCAGATTGTTGAACCTATATCAATCTACTGATCCAGGACTTGATACAGTTAAACATGTCGGTTTCCGAATCATTAGTTCTGGGACCTGACAGTCTGGAATGTAATTTTTGTGTTAGCATTTAAATATATTCAATATGGATATTAAAGTATTGTTTTCACTAAAAAAAATATAATAGTTCAAACATATCACAAGTTGAATATGTGATTTAAAAGGTTATAATTATTTTATTTATATTGTTCCTTTAAATGCTAGTAAGAGGAGAAAGAGAAGAAAAGGAACCATGGAAGAGCTGGCTAGACCTGATATGTGGAGGTCCATTAATGGTTTTCTCCCCATAAAGATAATTTAAATTTCAATTATCATAAGGATAAAACTAAGAGAAAAGGATGAACGACGCAGACCACATGGGGATAGGGAGGGCTGGATATTTTTCTTAAAAAAATAATTGATATGATGACCTAAAATAATGCGTTGCATGTTTAAGTTGAAACCGATAGTCAGGTGTTTTGTTTTTTATCATAATTTTGTACGATTCTTTTAACTTATGAGAGACCTGTATAGTGGCTTAGAAATATTTATAGGATGTTTAATGTATAAGTCTTTAACATTGTTTGGGTGGGGAGCGTGGAGAGAAGGTTTGGTATTGTCTTAAATAGAAATCTAATAACAACCTAAATGGTACGTCCATCGGTTTAAGTCGAAACCAATGATTAGATGTTTTGTTCTGAAATTTTTAAGATTTTTTTCTAATTTAGAAGTGTCACAGAGTGTTTTAGAAACATTTATAAGGATGGCTAATGGGTTTTAATGCTGCATAGGATCGCGGTGGGAGTTTAGGATGTTTTTTTTGTAAGAAAAAGATATATCTAATTACCTAAAATAATGTAAACGTTACTCGAATGTTTTATTTTTTTAGATTTTCTCTAATTTAGTAGTGCTATATGGATGTTTAGGAATATCCTTTCTATAAAGTTAAGACCCAAAGCTGCCTCTTCAATTCGCCACGTCATCAATATTATATTAGCCGTTCGATCAATATGTACATCAGATATACACCATTGGATCCCTTATCCTCTTGCCCAGCATGCATGGTAATCACCTTGCTCCTTCCCATTCCCCTCCCTTAATCACATGCATTAATTTACATTAGAAACCGCCAAATCAATTGAGCCAGGAGGTGCGATGGTTAATACGATTCATGTGCCTCTTGCGATTCTCTTCCAAACCTTTTAATAAGCCCCTTTACAATCCCCACTATAACCAAGTCTCTTCCCCTTTGCATGAATCTTTTCATCGTATGTTGGATTCTATTTGGTAAGCCTGAATTTAACATTTATTTTAACCAGATTCTATTTGAGTACACATTATGATTTGAACCAAGCATGAGCACTATGAAAGTTTTGTCCATTGGTTTCTCTGAACTTCAAGAAAGAATCCCTATCCTATGCATTTATTGTTGTTTTAGTTTCTTAAGAAAAGATTCGTCATACTTGCAGCCAATACTTATATGTCCTATCACTAATTTATTTGAGTAGTTGGGAAGGATACAGAGGATTACAATATAGCTGTCCTGACATAGCGAGAAGCAGCTTAACTTGCTCGGTATGTATTTTGTTTTCAGGTTCAAACAATACAATCTAATTGTCCATACTAATATGCATATTTACATACATTCTCAAATGTGCCTGCAGCGAAGCGCGGGGTTTCATCTAGTTTATATGATGTGTAATGAACATATTAGGAGAGGCTAGAGGAAGAGCTAAATAGATCTAGTAGGTTAATGCTTTTAAGGCCTGTAATTTTTTTAATTTTAATTATTATGGAAATAAAAAAGGAAAAGAAAGGAAATGGAGGGATCGTACCTACATTGCTGTGAAGATGAATAATGCGTACGTTGTGGAGGCGTACGGTAGGGATGAAAACGGATCGAATACGGTCGGAAACTAGCTCTATCATATTCGTTTTCATATTTTTTCTCGGAATCGAAATCGGAATCGGAAACCCGGATACAAAAACGGAATCGAATATTATCGAATACAGATACGGAGCAAATACGAATCGAAATGAATACGGTAACGAATAATTATCAAAATATCCCTCAAAATAAGCTTCTTAAAACGAGGAAGAGATGTAGCCATTAGTTTTCAAAAACAAAACAATAGTATTCTCAAATTTTATCTCTATTTATAAGGGCAAGGGGAGATAGAAAATGTTATGTTTACTTTCCAAACAAATTTATGTTATCATGAAACAAATAAATTAATGTGTATCACTGAAATTTTCGTAAGCACATTGAAATTTTTGAAAATTGGTTGAATATTTTAAATTTTGGGTTGAACATTTGAATTGAAAGTTTTTAAAAATTTGAGTGGTTATTTTTCAGAATTGAATTTTTTTATTTATTTGTTTGTGGACCATTTAAGGACCCGCATGGAAAAATCAATTTTTCCATACGGGTGACTTAAGAAGCTGTATGCAAAAATAAAATTTGAAACTAATTTATCTCACTCATATGAACTCCAAATTGGATGATTTTTTTCCTAAATGTTTCTAAAATCATACTCTATCATGTTATTGTGTTCTTACTGCTATTATTTTGGCCATTTTTTTCTTGTGACTTTGTTTTATCAATTAAAAATTTGAATTTCAAAACTTCAAATAATATTTCAAAGCTGTAATTTCAAAGCTGTAATATTTGAAAAAGTCAAGAACATAAAAGTTGTAGAGCTCATCAAGACATACAACTTTTATTTTGGACATTTCTTCGTCCGAAAAAGTGATAGTAGTATTGTTCACAAAGTTTACATATCTCTCTTATAGTTTATAGAACCAAATGATATAGAAGTAAATTTTGTAAACAATGTTACTATCACTTTATCGGATGAAGAAATGACCAAAATAAAAGTTATAGATCTTGATGAGTTATACAACTTTGTCGTTGATGACTTTTTCAGTTGAAATCATTTAGTATTTCAAAATATTGTTTGAAGTTGTCATATTTTGAAATTCAAATTCAAACGGATCAAACAAAGTCATATAGAAAAATGACCAAAACAAAAGTTGTAGATGTTGATGCGTTATACAACTTTGTTGTTGACAACTTTTTCATTTGAAATCATTTACTACCAGAAAAATTATTTGAATTTCTCATATTTTTAAATTCAAATTTTATATAGTTTAATCAAACTCGGATGGAGAAATGACCAAAATAAAAATGATAGATCTCAATAAGTTATACAACTTTGTTTTTAACAACTTTTTTATTTGAGTTGATTTAGTGCCTTTAAATTCGTTTTAAAGAGCCACATGTAAAATAAAAATTGATTTTTACATTAAAAAAATCCACCATTTTTTTCACCCCAACCTTATCCTCTTGACTCTTCCTCTCCTCTCTCTCACACACTTTCTACTCTCTCTCTCTCACTTCCTCTCATCCACAGAGGGCGCGGAGCGGGCGGCGGCCGGCCAAGAGCGGCGCGGGACGGGGCAGGTGGCGGCCGGCCGAGGGCGGCGCGCCACGCGGCGGGCGGCGGCCTGCGTGCTCGCGCGGCGGGCTAGCGCGGCCGGCGGCGGCGGGCAGGTTCGATGTAACAGCCCTAAAATTTGTCAACTTTTTAAAACCGATTTAGTTTGCTTTGGTTCTCTAAAAATATAACCGTCGAGTTAGTAGTTTATTTAAAATATTATTTTCCGAGTTTGTTTCCGGTGTTTCTTTTCTCGTTTAATTTTTGTCGCAAAGTGCATATCATCCCTCGAATAATTCCTTTGAATCCGATTTAAATCTATTCCGAATATCGGACCATCTAAATTCCACACCAATTCAAATCCTATCTATTTTAATCTTCCCCAAATTTTCCTTTTCTCTATTTCCACCTTAATTTTCTTTTTCCATATTTTTTTCCTTTCTCTGTTTTTCTCCCTTTCTTCCCTTCCTCTGTTTTTCTTTTCTTTCTTCTTCCTCTACTCGGCTAGGCCGAGCCAGCGCCTGTGCCGCCCCGTGTTGCCTCGCGCCAATCCCGCGCCGCACTCGTGCCATCCCGCGCCCAGCTCGTGCCAGCCCACGTGTTAGAGTTTGTGTCGAATATGTATACGTAGTCGGTTATAGTTTAGGACTTGGAGTTGTAATAGGTATTAGGACTAGAGTATGAGTCGGACTCTATCCTAGGTTCTCTCATAAATAGAGGGGCGTGCCTATTGTAACCGCATGGCGACTTAGCATAGCGAGAGGGAGCGGCTGTCGGCGGCGACCGGCCGTGAGTCGTTGTAACTCTGATACGCTGTATATGCTGGATCGGGGAGGAGCGCCCATAATCAGTGCCCCGGAGATGTAGGCCTTGGCTGAACTCCGTTACCAAATATCGTGTCTCGGTGTCGTCATCGTTTTGGATCTCCTATGGCGTTTTCTTCTGCGGTTTGGTTTCCGATGTGATTTCGGGGCCGGTTTTATAACAAGTGGTATCAGAGCCTGCAGGAGGTCCACGGTAGAGGCGCGATGGAGGTGCTCCACACCATGTAGCCTGCTGTAATGCCCAGGGAGGGGCATTGGCACAAGGTGGAGCACGGCGGCGATCAACGGAGTCTTGATCGGTGGATCGAACACTTCTGGCGGTGGCCGGAACCGTCGATGGCTGCTTTCAACAGGGAGATGACTAGACGTGGTGCTCGGGTTGATGGCGATGGAAGCGATTGGCGATCCAATCGGTGGGTCGGACACTTTGGGTGGGTGGCTCGGACTTTCCGGTGAGCTACTCTCGATAGGGAGACGTGCGGCCGCACGCTCAGGTTGATTGAAGCTGGAGGCGATCGGCGTTCTCGATCGGTGGATTCGAACACTCTGGGCGGGGTGGCCCGGGCCTTTCGATGAGCTACGTTCGACAGGGAGACGGCTAGACGTAGTGCTCGGGTCGTTCAGTGGCTGGGAAGACGGCATGCGACTTGTCGGCTTCGGCTCGCGACTAGATTGATGGCGTTCAATCGAAAGTCGGAGCGGGTGGATCCTATAGGCTGTTTTGGAGGTGTTGACGAGGTATTTGCGTGACAGACTGCTACGGAGAAGGCGCACATACGAAAAGCGACGGAATCAGGCAGAAGGGCAGTCAATTTCAGATCGTCAATGTGTTGATCAATCGTGTTAGCACAACAATATGCATTGGTTGCAACTGACCGGCGGGATTCGTCGCCGGCGAGGTTCAGCGGGAGGCTAGGTGGCTGCGCTAGAGGTCGTACGGGTGCGTGGAGGCTGAGGAGGTCACGGAGATGGCAGTGTGCACGTGTTGGTGTTGAAGCCGGGACCATGGAACGTGGCCAGAGCCCGAGTAGCAGGAAGTCGGATTGCGCAGGACACGATCTAGAGAGGTTGTGACATGGAAGGAGTCGGATATGTTTCCAACTAGGATGCATAGCACAACAGAGAAACAGATTGAGGGAGAGACCTAGTCAAGCACGGAAGAGGAATCGGACGAGGACTACGATTCGTTCATGAATCGGACTCGATTTTTCGCAAATAAAAGCAGCAGAGGACCACGGGATTGCAACAATGCGATCGAAACAAATCATCTAGCAGAGGGCGAGATTCGTACCCGATTCTCGCTGAGGCAAAGGTCGTTTGGGCGGCGAGGTCACGGGCGGCTGGAGACGCGTCATTGCAGGCGGCGCGCGGCGGCGTGGTACTCGGCGGCGTTCGTCGTAGCTCAGGCAGGAGCTTGGGGCGGCGGCAGCGGCGGCAGTTCCCGGCGAGGAATCGGCGGCGGACTTCGGCGGCGGGCGCTCCCAGGTGGCAGGCGGCGGCTTCCCAAGGCAGGCGACGCGGCGGCTCCTCGCAGGGTCGGCGCAGGTGACGGCGGCGGGAGGCGGCGGCGCCCCAGGCAGTTTCTGAGGCGGGCGGTGCGGTGCTTCTTGCGGGGCCGGCGGCGTGAGGAGCAGGAGGCGGCGGCGCATCGGGGAAGGCGGCGCGGGTGCGGTTTCTGGGAGGAGCGAGGAAGCCGAAGGAAGAAGGGAAACATGATCGATCTGTTTTTCTTTGACTGGTGGTTGACCAAGTAAAAGAAACCGGTCCGGTTTTTTGGAGGAAGAAAAAAAAACCGGTTCGGTCCGGCTGGTACTGTTCGAGTTAGTCGGTGGGGTCGATTGAACCAGGGCAGATCAATTTAACAGGGCAACAGCTATTGAGTTGATTATCGTCGATGGCGGCGACGGTGGTTTCCAAATTTGAGGTGGTGAAGTTCGATGGCACCGGAAATTTCGTTCTCTGGCAGATGAGGCTGAAGGATCTGTTGGCTCAACAGTGGATATCCAAGGCTCTTGAGGAGACGATGCCAGAAAAGATGGATGCTGGCAAGTGGGAGGAGATGAAGGCGCAGGCAGCTGCAACAATACGCTTGAGTCTCTCGGATTCTGTCATTGTTGACGAAAAAATCGAACACACCGGCCTGGGAGATCTGCTTAACTCCAGTGCAGGTCCAAATATGATGAGATGCGGGCGTGCCAATCAGTTTGATCCTGCAACTGACAAGATATGCAAATAATAAACAAAACAGCCGATCGGCTGACAAGATGATGGAGCAATCTCAGCCGATATCAATAATAGCCGACGCCGATACCAGCCGATAGCGATAGGGTTTAAGCGATCGGCTATATGTCCAATATAGATGATGATATAAATGCAATCGGCTGATAATAATATAATATAACAATAACATAATCCAATATAAACCAATCGGCTAGTAATGATATGATAGAATAAGCATTGATCCGAAGGTCAAAGTATACATCGGCTGGAGGTCCGATGTCATAAAAATACACAGATTAGATTAAACAGTGAAACCTTTGTTGCATCGGCTAAATCCAACATGTATACAATCCTTATAAGCCGATGCAACGTCCAGATAACTCATCGGCTGAAACCCCGATGAAACCCTTATTGGCAGTCAAGAAGCAGGCTAGATATTATGGTTCTAAGCACGACTTAGTAGATCAAACTTAACTGATGCAGCACTAAGTATGAAAAGAAACATAATATCTAGACAATCAAGCCGTTGACTGAGTTTTCAGGGTGGTAGATGTCTAAGCTAATCTAATCTAGCAAGGCGATTTAGCCAATACCGGCATAAACCCTAAAATGAGAAGCAGCCGATAGAGCTAAATTGATATGCTAAGACTAGATTAACAGAGACATATGATAAATAGGTAGGCAAATATATCATCCAAACCAGAGCAATCCAAGAGGTCGAATGTACTGATGCAGCCTTGAACAATGCCGGCGTAGACGATACAATTGCCTGGGCCGACGGAACATTGGACTTACCCCTTCGCCGGAGATCGAACACCGATGCAGCCCCGCGTCAGGTGCCAAGTCCCGCCGGACGATAAAATAAAGTAGAAAAGGTAAAAGGGTGGCGATGCGCCGAATTGTATTGATCGTCGAGATAGATTACATAGACCCCGGGTGTACATATTTATACCCATGGGTTGATACAAGTCCTTGTCGGACAAGAAAGAAACTTTCCTAAAGATAAAAGGAAAAGTTAAAGTCCTTATAGGACACTAAACACACTTTCCTAAAGATAAAAGGAAACTAACAAACTATTCCTAATTAATAGATAACTTGCCATGCCGCATTCTCTTTGAACTCGGTCTCTTCTGGATAAGCTTCCTTTAGTAGATCAATTTCGTTAACCAAATATAGCAAGAATCCAACAACTGACGACTTGACAACTCTCATCGGCTAATCTCAGGACTTCGAAGCCGATGCTGACTCTAAGCCGATGACTACTCCGGGCTTGCCAAATTTCACTGTTAACAGTCATGTATTAGGTCATGGATGAAAAAACGCCGAAGGAAATTGGGACAAGTTGGCAAGCCTGTATATGTCCAAGTCGCTGACGAGTAAGTTGTATCTCAAACAACAGCTATATGGTTTGCAGATGCAAGAGGAGTCAGATCTTAGGAAGCACGTGGACGTCTTCAATCAGTTGGTTGTGGATCTAAGTAAGTTAGATGTGAAACTAGATGATGAAGACAAGGCCATAATTCTTCTGTGCTCGCTTCCACCGTCGTATGAACATGTGGTGACTACCCTGACGCACGGCAAGGATACTATCAAAACTGAGGAGATAATTTCGTCGTTGCTTGCACGAGACTTGAGAAGATCAAAGAAAAACGAGGCAATGGAGGCTTCTCAGGCTGAGAGTTTGCTGGTCAAGGCTAAGCATGATCATGAAGTGGGGGTGTCGAAGAGCAAGGAGAAGGGGGCACGGTGCTATAAGTGTCATGAGTTTGGACATATAAGGAGGAATTGCCCGTTACTGAAGAAGAGGAAAGATGGCATTGCAAGTTTAGCAGCTCGTGGTGATGATTCAGATAGCAGTAGTCATGAGATTCTCACAGTGTCTAACGAGAAGTCTGGAGAAGCGTGGATGTTGGACTCAACTAGTTCCTATCACGTGACATCAAAGCGGGAGTGGTTCTCTTCATACAAATCTGGTGATTTTGGTGTTGTTTACTTGGGCGATGACACGAGTTATCGTGTTGTTGGAATGGGCGATGTCAAGTTCAAGATGTGAGACACGTGCCGGGACTAAGGAAGAGTTTGATTTCGCTTGGGAGCCTACATGAGACAGGTTGGTTGTATCAGGTGGATTCTGATAGGAAGACCATGAATATCATGAAGGACGGCAAGACTGTTATGACTGGTGAGAGGACAAGCTCATGTTTGTACAAGTTACAAGGGAGTGCTGTTGCAAGTGGAGTCATGGAAGATGGGTATGCTGGTGTTGCTGTGCACGATCCTGAAGGCGGCGAGCCTGGCGTAGGCTCGTCGGGCGGCTCGGCGTGAGCTGCGGCAGAACCAACTCAAGTCCTGGTACACGGAGGTTCGAGCAAGTAACAGATTCGGATTGGCGTGGCATATTCGCCAAGGTGGAGTTTGTTAGAGTTTGTGTCGAATATGTGTACGTAGTCGGTTACAGATTAGGACTTGGAGTTGTAATAGGTATTAGGACTAGAGTATGAGTCGAACTCTATCCTAGGTTCTCTCATAAATAGAGGAGCGTGCCTGTTGTAACCGCATGGCAACTTAGCATAGCGAGAGGGAGCGGCTGCCAGCGGCGACCGGCCGTGAGTCGTTGTAACTCTGATACGCTGTATATGCTGGATCGGGGAGGAGCACCCGTAATCAGTGCCCCGGAGATGTAGGCCTTGGCTGAACTCCGTTACGAAATATCGTGTCTCGGTGTCGTCATCGTTTTGGATCTCCTATGGCGTTTTCTTCCGCGGTTTGGTTTCCGGTGTGATTTCGGGGGCCGGTTTTATAACACCACGCATGCCACACGCTCGCACGCGCACGCACGAGGACGAACGAATGCACGGACGACACCTCCAGCTTCCCGCCTCCGTATTTCCTTCGTTTCTCAACTAGAAGGCTCAAGACTGGAGGCAAAAGAAGCGCAATTTCAACCTATTTCACCTCCTCAAATCTGCCCCTACTCCCACTAACTCAATCGTCGTCACCGGAGGAAAATTCCCCGAAACTCTAATACCGGCGCCATTGATTGAGCTCCAAAATTCATCGCATACATCACCAATCCTCTGAAATTGAAGGTAAAATTGGATTCTCCATGCCGAGTACTCCATTTCCCCTCTCATTACACATCCAATCCATCGCCGGAATGCCGCCGGCGCTGCCTCCCGGCGTCGCCGCTCTGTTCGGCCGCCGCCAGCCGCATGGCGCGCCGCCGCTCCAGGGCGCCCTAGCTTTGGCTGTTGCCACCCTGGGACTCCTCTCGCCTCACTAAACCTCACCAGGCCGCCTCCCGCACCGGAGTTGTCGGAGTCGCCGCCACCATGGCCGCCTCCGCCTCCTATTACTGCCCGCCGCCGCCAGCCTCGCCACCGGAGCTTCTCTCGCTGCCGACCACAAAAACAGAATCGCCTCGATCCCTAGATAACAAAACCGGCGCCCCCTTGCCCAAAACCGGCCTCCTCTGCCGCCGGCAATGTGGGATTCCGGCCAGTTCATGTGCAGAACGAGAAGAACAGGAAATCCAATTTTCCTATTGAAAAATAAATCAGAAAAATCCTTTTTATTTTTCTATCAGGTTGACCATCCGTTTGACCTTAAAATCGAAATCTGAGACCTATTCCAAACTCCTAGAATTATTCCGAATCCATCAGTATCAGTTTTGTTGCAATCCGAGCACCCGTTGTCGCGACCCTAATTTTAGCCCTAGGGTTCGCCATTCTCCGAAATTCCAAAAATCCCTAAAATTAATTATTTAAAATCCTTTCCACCCATTGTTGCACTTTGTGATACTATTTTCTTTTGTTTATCTTTGTTTTTCTGTTATTTATTGTGGTGATGATTGTTGCGTAAATAGAAAACGCTGACGTTGGTCCGGTAGTCGAAGCGAGTGAAATCTCCGCGCCAGGAGGAGACGATTTGTACGACTACATCGCGCCCGAAGGTTGCAAGACATGCACCCTCCCTTGAACAATTTAATCCCAGCAGTTAGAGAGTTATTTTGGTAGCGTACTTGTCCTTTGGAGTATGATAGACTGCACGAATTCTTTTAAATTAAGTATATTACTATTATTGCATTATATTTTTTGTTGTTGTTATAAACACCTTAATGAGCCTTAGAGTCTAACTAACTTAGGATAAAATTTGAGAAACACTTAAACAAACTGTTAATTATTTAATATGCTATTGATTTAATATGGATATTATTACTGCATATGAAAACATGCTTATGGAACTATTTATGGCTATATGCTAAGAATTGATCACACCGCATGTGAGCGGGTGGTACACATGATAGAGTTCATGTGTTTGGTTTTATGGACCTGCTTATGGTCGTGATGGATATATGGATATATTTATGGTTATTTCTTATTTAAAATTGATATAATAATCAACCCCCTTGTGTCAATAAGAATGACATAGTTTCGCCCATCCACACGATCGATTTGTCGAACCTGGCCGTATATTGCTCCAATTGATTGAACTTCTGCAGGCCTTTCGGTGCACTGGCCATTAGCTTTCAAGTATGTGAAGCAAAGTGACATGGTTCATGTTTATATGATTTATATATGTGGGCTCGATGGGCCCCGAGAGTTCAGAACTACCCTATGGGTCCATGAAGTTCTGGGCTGCCCATCGAGTAACGAACAATGGTAAGTGGATGCGGAGGTAGGTTGGCACACACCTCGGACTGGATCACTCCGAGCAACATCCCGAGCATCCTTTAACTTATTACTAGGCAAAAGGGAGAGATATATGGAGCAATATTACACCTTGTTACTTTTCAGCCCGGCCAGCTGTGGGTATCGTGTGGGTAAAGCTGGGCAGACGCTGCAGAGTCGTTGAGTATTCGAATACGCCGTGCTCCCGGTTAATGGAGATGTGTCTATGGGTGATTCCAGATTATGGGCACAAGTTAAACTAAATGGCTATTAATTAATATGGTTAACTTATTTATTATTTAATGTTCTATTCATGTTATTTATAAGTAACATTCATACTTTTATGCTCGTTATTATTGTTTAAATTAAATGTTCAATAGTGTTGTTTATAACAAATGCTTATTAAGATAGGCTCTATGAAATAACTGTTAAGGTTAGGGTTTAAACCTTCCAGCTCTCAATACTGCATGTTGTATATTGCAATTATTGTATTTATTATCATAAGCATGTCTTGCTGAGTATCATTTGTACTCATAAATGGGTTCAGATCATGAAGAGGAAGATGCATGTGGAGAACCTGTTGATTTTTTAGAGTGGGACAACTATGGTTTCTAGGTCATCCTACGCTCAGACAGTTCCTGTGGTGGAGTCTAGCAGTTTATCTGTTTGTAGAAATAAGGCTTTATAGGCCATATATGTAATGGTTTGTATTTATGTTGTGTTGTGAACTAAGTGACTTAAGTATTGTATAATCGAAGTTTATGTTTTTATATCATTTCATGCGTAACTGAACATCCTGGGCGGTTACGTATTCGTGGGTGCACCATGACTTTATCGGGTGTCCCCACACTCGAGCGGCGCGCCGTGCGGCGGCGGCGTCGGCGGGCGGCGACGGGCGGTGGCGGGCGTGCTCGCGCGGCGGGCGGGCTCGAGCGACACGCCGCAAGGCGGCGACGGTGGTGGGTGGGAACCGTGGCCGGCGACGGGCAGCGGCAGCGGGCAGCTGGCGCGGCCGGCTAGCCGGCTAGGATTTCTGGTTTTTTTTTTGCTGAAAAATATCTCCAGATATCCGATGAAAAATGCCAGATAGTTTCCGACCGTTTTCCAATTCCGTCGGATATCACCCTTACTGTATTCGTTTTCATATCCAAGAAAAAAAATCAAAATTCGTTTCTGAATCCGAGAAATTCCGGATATTTCTGACCGAATTTTTCTGAATCCAAAAATTGGTCCGAACGGACAGAAAGTATCCGAACCACTTTCATCCCTAGGCGTACGTGGACGGAGGGAGATTTTATTTTAATGGAAAGAAAAATCTAACATTAAAATTATTGGGTCCACCAATTTAAATGTAAATCGATGGTCAGATTTTTTATATGATGTGTAATGAACTTATTAGGAGAGGCTAGAGGAAGAGCTAAATAGATCTAAGTAGGTTAATGCACATTTTAGGCCTCTATTTTTTTTAATTTTAATTATCATGGAAATAAAAAAGGAAAAGAAAGGAAACGGAGGGATCGTACCTACATTGCTGTGAAGATGAATAGTGCGTACGTTGTGGAGGCGTATGTGGACGGAGGGAGATTTTATTTTAATGGAAAGAAAAATCTAACATAATTATTGGGTCCACCAATTTATATGTAAATTGATGGTCAGATTTTTTTATTTTATTAGAGTGACATGTGACGACTCGAGGAGAGAGAGAGTTCAAATTAATGGATCCACTAGTTTGAATTATCTACGCTTCAAATCTAATGTTTAAGATAGTAGGTTTCTGGAAATGGAAATGGACAGTAAGTTGTTTCATTTCTTTTATATTTTTTCTACATTAAAATTAGTAGCTACCTTCAGAAATTATTAGCTATAGAATAGAATAGGATTATATAGGAAGGAGAGATGTAGTACTAGAGGAGGAAGCGTAGATACTACGTGTATGTCCGTACGTAGTTGTAGTACTGTGGGCCGGTGGGAGAGGGGATAGGAGGGAGTTGGGTTGTGGGCTTCTTTTTTTAAAGATAATCTAATAATAAAAAATAATGGGTCCACCGATCTATTAAAATACCATGTAGCGATTGAGGAGTATTTATAGAAATAACACGTGGCAGTTTAGGAAAGTTTATAGGAAGTTTAATGGATTTTTAGTATATAATAGATAGATAATTGATAATAGACTTGTAGAAGTTAAATTTTAACTTGCATTTTGTGGATTGATATATTACATATTAATCTATCTTGTACATATTTTTTTTAATTTTTTTTATAACTATTTAGATGACGCGCAATAAACGGGTGTACGTCCACTCAAGCTGTTAAATCAGTTTCCCTGTATACGTGGCAACGTCCTTCGATAAGCAGAGAGACTGACTTCCTACCAAAATTTCTTCCCTTGCAAAGCGTGGCTGATACGCGGACAAGGCTTTACCATTTTTCAATGCTATAGCTGTTGTGTATTAACCTTCTTGCGAAATTAGCTTTCCAATACAAAACCCAAATGCGTGCGTTATTCAAGAACACATAATAGGTTATTTCAGGCACCACGTTTCAAGGTTGGGCAAATTGCTAAAACAGAAAATTATTTCTCTCGGCGTCAGCATTTCTTGAGCATAATGTGACCATGCAGCTTCAAGAATTTCTCCAATGCTGTCTTGGACGAACCACCGTCCTCCAGAGTTCGACCAATCATCCCCTGAATCTCCTTCACACTCTGTCGTATCTTGTCCGCCTTCGCCGTAATCCCCATCACCATCTCCACGACCTCGACCACCCTCTCACGCTCCAGCGCCGGGGAGTCCGGCCAGTTCCCGCGGGACACCTCCACGCACGCGCCCCACTCCTCCAGCATCTGGGCGTTGAAGAACTGGTCCGCCGTGAGCGGCCACGCGATGATTGGCACGCCGTGCGCCATGCTCTCCAGCACAGAGTTCCAGCCGCAGTGGCTCAGGAACGCGCCGGTGGACGCGTGCGCGAGGATGCTCACCTGCGGAGCCCACCCGTGGATGAGAAGCCCAATGTTCTTGGCACGCATCCTCTCCTCGAACCCTTCCGGCAACCACTCGGCGCTGAACTCGCGGCCGTTGGTGGTCTCGATGTCAAACCCGAACGGCGGACGGATAGCCCAAATGAACGGCCTGCCGGTGAGCTCCAGTGCCATGGCGAGGTCAACCATCTGGTCAGGCCTTAGCGAGTTATTAGACCCGAATGAGATGTACAGCACTGACCTCTCTTCTCGGGTGTCGAGCCACCGCTTGACGTCATCATCGTTATGGTCACCGATGTGATCGGAGTGCTCCGTCCGGCGACGCACTTGAGGGCCGATGGGATAGACCGGGACGCCCATCGTTTTCCGGAGCATGCGCAGCCCGGTCGTCTCCAACTCCTCCATCGTGCTGACGAGAATCGCGTCGGTGTCGTACCCGGCCGATGTCTGCCGGCGGTGGTGGGCCGACCACCGGTCCGTGCCGTCGGCGTGGAGTAGGTAAAGCGGAAGCTGCGACCGGTGGACAGTAACCTCCGGGTGGTCCGGGAGGCAGAACGCGTCGTCACCGGGCGCACGCAGGTGCGGCAAGTGGTTCCACAGCGAGTGGAACACCACGCTGCCGAACGCGCCGCAGGAGACGAAGATGGCGTGCGCGGCGCCACGCCGGCGGGCGACGTCGGTCGTCCACGCGAGGAAGGGGTCGGCGATGACGCAGACCCTGGCACCGTCCGCTCCGGCGTCGGTGATCAAGTCACGGACGAAGCTGTCGAAGCTGTCCTGTAGCGAGCGCGACTCGGTGGCCTCGAACAGCGTGATGAAGTGGAGGAGCGGCACGGCGTCGGTCGACTCGATGTCTCCGGGCAGGCCGTGCTCGGCTGGCGCGAACGGCAGGGCGTGGAACCGGAGGTACCGCGTCTGGGAGCTCGACCGGCGGCGGAGGTCTTCCACGTTGCGCGGGGTGGAGACGATGGTGATGTCGGCCGTGGGCTGGGCGTCGTGGAGGTGGGCGGCGAGGGAGAGGAAGGCGGAGAAGTGGCCCTGCGCCGGGAACGGGAAGAGGACGATGCGGAAGCTGCCATCGCTGGGCATGGTGAACACGTTGTTCTTTGACTTCGAGGTTCTCCACTGGAAGGAAATTAAATTTTTGCTTTGTCTGAAAGGAGAGGAAGCACGACAGCACCGGTCGGTGTGTGTGTGGCAATGGCTCTGGGTGGACAGGATGAACGAGAGGGTGGGGAGCGAGGCTGGGAAGGATGCGCTTGGCAGTTGGCAGACAGGCTTTGGGATGAACGACGATCTCGCGGCGTGGGGCAGTTGGTAAGGCTTCCGACGCGGGATGGGGCAGGGAAGCAATGGTGTCGTGGACTTGTCCTTTGGTTTCCTGTCCGTGAGATCGTGACGTGAGGTGGGGCCGTTGGATTTGATGGTCGGGGTACGACGCAGCGCGATTCCGGGCAGAAAAAGGGCCCTTGCCCTGTTTGCGCCACAGGGCTGATGCGAATGCGAGTGAGGCGTCGGCGTCGCTCGCGGCTCGGGTGCGACGTGGTGCTTTGCGTGCGGCAGCGGCGCACGGCAGGCTCCGGCTTGGAGGGCGGGCGGTGGTCAAGAGCGGGACCGGAGGCGACGTGATGGGACGGAGTCGTTTGCCCGGCGTGGTGTGGCGACGAGTGCGCAGGAGCAGCACACTGGAGTATAGCAGGCGCGGCGCTGCATCATGCTCGCGGTCGTGGGCGTGCGTCGGCGCGAGACTTTGGAGGGCGACCACGGTCGACACGGCTCACGGCACTGGCGCTACAGTCCACACGATTGAGCGCAAGACTGGTTCGTCACGGTGTAGCGGCGGCAGCTCGTGCTGCTACGAGCAGCGGCGCAAGGCAAAGGCAGGCATAGCCCGCATGGGCGCACGGCTTGGCTGGCTGGCATGGGCGCACGGCTTGGCTGGCTGGCTGGCTGCTTGACCAGCAGGCGTCCTAGCCAGCCTGGCTTGGCTGTGGGCTGCTAGCTGTGCTGGGCTCGGCCAGAAGGTGGCGACCTGGCCTTTTTGGTGGTTGCCCCGACTGGTATTTTAAGAATAACTAGCAATAGTGCCATTGCGTTGCAACGGCAAAAACACCGTTTGATAGTGTTACACTTTGAAAACCTCAAATCTGTAAAAATCAAGTCTAATTTGATATATTAATAAATAGGTAGAACCGAGTCTAATTTGATTAATTAGCATAGGATTTAGGATTTAGTTCTAGATTTATTTTTCGAGACTACTTAAGAGTTTATCCAACGAACTTTAATTTGAAAAATGTGAGCCACATTGTTTGATCAAATTTGCTTTCGGCCTAGGTCTTCCCAAGCCGGCCTAAACTTGGGCTGGCCCATCTTCGGCGAGTTAGAGTCAATTTGACGGCCCGCAAGCTGAGCAGCTGAGCGCGGCCGACATATGCAGGGACGGTCCGATGCACTTCCGCGGTCCATTGGGCGCAGCGTAATCAATGGCGGCAACAGCCTGACGCTGGGCGAATCTAAGTCGTCCGATTTAATGGACGGCTCCAGTCGTCCCCGCGCCGGATGAAGCGTCGACCGGGGAGAGGGGCAAAACCCTAGCTCCCAAATCCCTCTCTCTTGATCACATTTCCTCTCCGGCGACGAGCGAGCGGAACGACGGAGCGAGCGGAGGACGTTTTTTTTTCTTTTTCATAGTAGAAGTTTTTTTCTCTTTTTTTGTTTTTTCTCGCCTTTATTTTTCTCCACCGAGGAGTCGGATTTTTTTTTAGAGTCGGACATTTTCTTTTTGCGATGGAAGTTTTTTTTCTCTTCGTTTTTTGTTTTTTCTCTCTCTTTTTTCCACCGGAGGAGTCGGACTTTTTTTTTCTGATCTTTTGCTTTTATCGCTTTTTTTCCGGTCTTTTTTTCACCTGTTTTTTTTTGCGCTTGTTTTTTAAATCGGAAAGATTCCCTTTTTTAGATATATATATATTTTATATATATATATATATATATATATATATATATATATATATATATATATAGTAACACTACTACAAAACTAATTTTTCTGTACGAGGCCCCTTATTTTTCCAAACGGACCATAACTAGTGGCGTCTACAAAAATCGGGCCGTATGGAAAAATCGATTTTCCCATACGGACCTCTTAAGACAGCCGCATGCAAAAATGAGCTCATTTTCGCTTGCAGCTCAATTAAGCGCCCGTATGCCACTTAAGGAGGCGTATGCAAAAATAAAATTTGAAAAATTTAAAACTAGTGTATCTCACTCATATAAATTCTAAATTAAATGATTCTTTTTTCTAAATGTTTCTAAAATCATGCTCTATCAATGTTATTGTGTTCTTGCTGCTATTATTTTGGCCTTTTTTTATTGTGACTTTATTTTATCAATTAAAATTTTGAATTTCAAAATTTCAAATAATATTTTGAAGCGGTAATTGATTTCAGCTGAAAAAGTCATCAACAACAAAGTAAGTTTTATAACTCATCAAGATATATAAATTCTATTTTGGTCATTTATTCATCCGACAAAAATATTTGTAAGATTGTTTACAAAATGTACATCTCTTTTATAGTTTTATAAACTATATAAGAGATATGTGAATAATCTTACAAATCACTTTGTCGGATGAAAAAATGATCAAAATAAAATTTATAGATCTTGATGATTTATACAACTTTGTTATTGATGACTTTTTCAGTTGAAATCAATTAGTATTTGAAAATGCTATTTGAAGTTGTTATAATTTGAAATTCAAATTCAAACTATTCAAACAAAGTCATATAGAAAAATGACCAAAACAAAAATTATAGATCTTGATAAGTTATACAACTTCGTTGTTCACAACTTTTCCATTTGAAATCATTTATTGCTTCAAAATATTATTTGAATTTCTTATATTTTAAAATTCAAATTTTATATATCTCAATCAAACTTGGATGGAGAAATGACCAAAAGAAAATTGGTAGATCTCAATGATCTCTACAACTTTGTTTTTGACAACTTTTTCACATGAGTTCATTTAATACCACAAAATTAGATTTAATGTTTATTTTTATCTAGAAGTCTAATTTGTGTCCTCTCCCTCTCCACCACTTCAAAATTCCAGCAACCTTATCTCCAACCTTATCTTCTCTCCACCATTATTTCTCCTCAACTCCCTCTATCTCTCTATCCCCCTCACACACAGCAAGGTCGCGGCAGGCGTCGGCGACACCGAGGAGGCACGCGGGAGCGGCGGCCAAGGGCGGCACGCACTGGCACACGGCGGCAGCGGCCGAGGGCGGCACGCGGCGGCAGCGGGCGGGAGCAGCCGCGTGCGTGGATCTGCCGACTCTACCTCCCTCCGTCGTCACCGGCGACTCCCCCGCCCTCCAACGCGGATCCGACGGCGGCGCCCACCCTCGCGGCGACGACGACCTCGGGCAGCGACGCCACCGCCATCCCCTCCTCACTGCCGCGGCGATGACGACCTCGGGTGGCGCCGCCCCGCGCGGATCCGGTGCCAAGGGCGGCGGTGGCGGCCGATCCGGTGCCGGTGACGACGGCGAGCGGCGGGGGCGACGGATCCGGAGCCGGTGATGACGGCGGGCGGCGGGTGAGACGGATCCGGTGCCGGCGACGACGGCGAGCGGCGTGAGCGATGGATCCGGTGCCGGCAACGACGGCGGGCGGCGTGGGCGACGGATCTGGTGCCGGCGACGCCGGCGGGCGGCGGTGGCGACGAATCCGGCACCGTGCGGCGGCAGGCTAGGGTTTGGGATTTTTGGATTTTATTTTTTTTGTTTGCTGAATTTATTTTCGCATGTGGCTGGTATAAGCAACCGCATGCAAAAATAGGATTTTCGCATGCGGTTGGGCCGGCCGCATGCGAAAAGGGTGATTTTTGCAGACCTTCTCTCCCATGAGGTTGCCTCAACCGCATGCAAAGATGCCTTTTGCCCGTATGAAAAAGCCTTTCTGTACTAGTGTAACATCTAAGTATTTAAAATTTATCATAAATATAATACCACCTACATTATTTTCTCAACCGAGATCACAACTCTCTCCTATTTAATTTTTCTACCTACGTCTTCTTGTTAACCAATCATAATCCACCACTATTCGATTTCACATACTTTTTATAATTCTCATGTTCAAACCTAGAACTTCTTATATTTGGAATGAAGGTAGTAAATGCCTATTTACTTACAGATAATCTTAGATGCAATCATTTGTATAATTGTATGTCATCTGGTGTACAATTACATTTAGGATCTATTTGGTAGGGCTCCAACTCATAAAATTAACTTTATGAATTTGGTCTAAAATATAGTTGTGGAGCAGCCAAAAACTAGGTCTACTTTTCTAGTTTATTTTGTGAGAGCAATGTAGCCAACTTCACTCCTATTTTGAATGGAGTTGAAACTGTTTGGCTGGGCTTTAGCTTCAAGAGCTCTACCAAACAGACCCTTAATTCTTGTTCCAATATTAAAGACATGTCAGTTGTAATAGATTAGGCCTAATTAGGGATGGAC
Source organism: Oryza glaberrima (assembly GCF_000147395.1). Taxonomy (NCBI): domain Eukaryota; kingdom Viridiplantae; phylum Streptophyta; class Magnoliopsida; order Poales; family Poaceae; genus Oryza; species Oryza glaberrima. Next base: position 9,325,755 of record NC_068329.1, read on the forward strand.
TAGGAGCGTAATTGAGGAATATTGGATCTGGTGGTTACGCAAATGGAGCAAACATGCTGTGTGTGGTGGGCAAAAGTGGAAGGAGGACGATCCACCAGCGTATCTAGGATTTACGGTATGGGTGGTCCGACTAAAAAAAATAGATAAACACCGTAAATATAACAATGCTAATATATACGAAGTAGACTACAAGTACACCATGATATATTAATAAGACATCTTAAAAACATTTTAAAATTAACAGTTAAGTAAAATTTTGAGTTAGAGAAGCTTATATACCTAGAGAAGTTTGAAGGAGATTGCTATACAACAAACGAGGACGAAGGCAACTCAGAAGCATTCTTCTTTCATGAATGTTTCCGAAAAAAAGATACAGTATTTTCAACTCTATTCATGTTTCAACAATCAACAATATACCATACAATAGTATAATTTAACACCAAAACTCACAAGGGTTAAAACTAAAAATTAAGAGTAAGTGTAGAGGCCTTAAATACCTTTGCATCGACCGTCCATCCATATACAACCATAAAATAGACACTGTAGTCCAAAGTTGGACAAAATGCTAAAAATAGTAAATTATTCCTCTTGGTTTCATAATTTCATGGGCATAGTACGATCCCGCAGCGTCAGCAAGGCGAAGAATTCCTTCAATGTGTTCATGGACGAACCACCGTCCTCCAGTGCTGGAGCAATCATTTCCTGAATTTTCTTCACGCACTGTCGTGTCTTGGCCGCCATCTCCATGCTCCCTGTCACCATCTCCACGACCTCGGCCACCCTTTCACGCTCCAGCGCCGGTGAGTCCGGCGCGTTCCCGCGGCACAGCTCGACACACGAGCCCCACTCCTCCAGCACTTGGGCGTTGAGTGGCCACGCGACGACGGGCACGCCGTGTGCCGTGCTCTCCAGCACCGAGTTCCAGCCGTAGTGGCTCAGGAACGTGCCGATGGACGCGTGCGCGAGAATGGCCAACTGCGGGAGCCAACCCGTGAATGAGGAGCCCCGTGTTCTTGGCTCGCATCCTTTCCTCGAACCCTTCCGGGAACCACTCGTCTGTGGCCCCGCTGATATCGTCACCATTAGTGGATGAGGAGCCCCGCTGCTTCTGTCAATTCATAGTCTCATTCCCAGCAACCCCATTCCTAGCATCAATTCACATATTCCATCACAGCCAATTCATATAGACCTATTCCCAGCATCATATCAGCCAATTCACATTCATATTCTATCACAGCACAGCCAATTCACAAAATCAAACACATATACATTCACATCCACAACCCATTCACATATATGTCATTCACATCCATTTTTCTCTCCAAACCGCCGACATGCATCAAAACCTGCAAAAATAAGTTATAAATTGGAACAATTTTATATGTAACTAGAAATGCAAGTATATACAGAGACGAGCTACCTAGGACTTTACTCTAAAGAATATAATTGTATTATAAAGAATATTTACAAAAATCAAATGTTTGTCTCATATGCATTGCAAATGTTCTGCCATTCCGAAACGAGCTACCTAGTACTTCACTCTAAACATCCCTTTCGGTGACAAGATATCATCTAGTATGAATTGTGCTATCTCCTCTCTAATGATTTCGAAGTTGATTTCCGGAATCCTTGAAATAAATTCCTGCATGTTCGGCGCCAAGTTAGTCTACATACTTGTAAATTTGTCGTCCTATGTGTGTATAAACAATTGAATTACACACCTCAGGGTCGAGCAATGTCACCTTGTCTGTGAAGCTCCTCATGTTATGGCAGACACGTATTGGGAAGTCTTTCTTGTGACCGAGTTTGGGATGCCCATCCTTATGCCTCCCGCCTCTTGCCACGTATTGGTCCCATGCCTCGTTCAAGGCAGATTCGATGGCCGACCAATCGTATATTTCTGGCTTGATATTGGAGTTAAGGTAGTGTACCAAACTCTACTTCGGCGTTATTACCAGAAGAATCCAATGTCGCCTGCGAAATTATTAAATTGCCAGTTACATACTACAGTTGTACGCGTTGAGTATTTGAGTATAAGTACGGTACACGCTTACTGTTGATTGTAGGCGCACATAATGAAGTCCTTGTCTTGACGGGCAAATAAGCAGTCCTTGATATAGGCCACCATGTTTGCTCGATCGTTTTTCAGCGTTGTCTCGTTGACGACAGCTGGATCGAGTAAGCCAACATGGGGTGCTTTACGATGGACATGCTTCCAGGTTACCTACGAGCAAGACAAGAGTCAAGGTAAGTGTAATTTATGGACAGTCACTACCATATCGCGTACCAAGAAATACTTACAAGGAGTAGCACTTAAGGAGGTTGGTGTCGATCGCTCGCACCCTGTAGAGGTCCCATAGATCTTTGAAGTCTACGGCGATGAAGGCAGTAGGCTCGAGGAACGGCTGACCATCGTGCTGGCCCAACATGGAGGTCTCTCTATTCTTCCTCCTTGCGTTGGACTTCTCCATGTAGTACCCGTGCAACTCCTTACATGCAGGGCCCATCTTGAATAAGGCATCGTCTCTGACCAATGGCATGCCCAATGTGAATTCGGCTGGAAGCTTTGGAGGAGCTACTGGCGCCTTGCCAAGATCAAGCTTCTTTGGGGCTAATGGCACCTTTATTTTTCCTCTCCCCGTTCCAGCAGCTTTTCTGCGTGTGTCAAGCTTGGGTGGAGAAGATTTCGCCCTCTTGCTCCTTTTGGCAGGAGGGGGGAGGTGCGGCCTGCTGTCAACCTCCATACCGTCGTCCCCAAAATCAGTATCATACTGTAATTGGAGATCTTCATCTCTTTGTTCAATGGCAGGAGGGAGAGATACAACAGTTTGATGGGGACGCGTCGGCGGCGGACGAGAACTTGGCGCTGGCCTTGGAGTTATATTGATCTCAATGTTGTGCTTGGGCCATTGAATAAAGGTCCCACGTGCAGCCCCAAGGGTCAGAATCTCGTCATTAGGTGGGTGTGGGATAGTGTAGCCAACCCAATCGGGCTTCAGTAAGTCCACCTGAACTTTGGCATTGCCGGCTTGCAGCTGCGCCCCGTGCACTCGGGTCTCCGGGGTAGGCTTGAATGCTTGACCCTCTGTGGCAGGAATTGCAAATCCTGGTGTCACCCTAACGACTAGGGTACACGATGTGGGTTCCTGCAATAGATTCATTAGTGTCCTTAGTATATGTTGCAATGTATTGTGGTGCTAATATAATATATGCGTTATTAAGTTGTTTTTACCGTTATGTGGTCCACCGCGGCGGGGCCTTCAGGCTGTTCTGCCGGAGCCTCAGTTGATGCGCAGCTGGTACGCCTCTGCGTGGGGCTCACTTGTACTATGGGACCAGGAGTGGCATCGGTCGACCTATCCCTGATGCGTGCCTCCATCCGAGCCTCCATACCTAACAGCTCGGCAGTGAGCTCTTCTCTAAGCTCTTCTTTAAGCTCCTCCTGAAGTTGGGCCTTAATGTGTGCAGCTTTCTGCACCTTGGAAAGCTTGTGCTTCTTGTACTGCCACACGTATTGGGGAAACCCAAACTTCCATGGAACATTGGAGCCAATGCCCCTTGTTCGTCCACGGTGTTCTTCGTTTCCCAACGCTTTCGTGAGGATGTCATCCTCGCGTTTTTATGAGTAGACCTCTTAGGAGGCCTGTCTCTCAGCATTCAGTTCGACCTGGGGTACAGTTAGGACGCGTTAGATGAAGAACAAGATACAACATAATAAAACTTATTCTATCTGTTCAACTTACGATTTTCTGGTACACCGCTTGATCTTCGGGATTTGGGAACGAAAGAGTTCCGTCACTATTCTTCTTCACCCTTGCCCTTGCCCAGTTCCTTGCCCGCTGGACCGGGATATTAGCAAGCACTTGCGGGGTGTTAGATTTCGCTGTAGCTTCATCCTCCTTGTCCCATTCTGCCTGTTTCCCCGCGTAGCCTCCGGTGCCAAGCCAGTGCGGGTGAAGGTTCCGTGCCTGCAGATCACGGTAGGTCTGGCTTTTTTCCCGAGACTCTTTCCTTGATTTGGCGGCATGGAACTCATCCCACACGGGTTGGGTGATGAATGGATATTTCCCAAATGGTTCTGGCTGGGCAGGGTTGAGGACGTACTTCGTGATCAGCGTTGTCTTGAAATTTTTCCAACAATTCCCCATCTTGCAGATAGCCTGCCGCTTCAGTCCTGCCTCGGCCTCTGTAGGATATCGGAAGCTTTCCTTGAACTGCCTCTAGGCCTCTTCTTTTTCTTCTTGAGAGACCAGATCGATGTGGTCCTTCAGAATAGTGAAGTTCCGCCTCCCTAGGACTCCGCATATCGTAGGGAACTTTTTGACAGCTTTCGTTGGAGCCGTCGGATATCCAACATCGTCCACCTCTGTTATGGTGTAGACTTCTTTAGGAATCTTATTCTGGGTCCTAGGATTCCGGCTCGATGTTGTCCCAGAAGTGGTCGTCGACATCGGTTCGCCTTGCTGCGACATGTCCTATGTCACTGTTGTATGGGGAGAAAGTACTTTTTAAACACAAAATTGCATCTACACACATTCTCTTATGGTTTGATATACCTCTATCTCCTACCTACGTTCGCCTCGTCAACGAAACCATAGCATCCATGCTCAATAGGGCTGGAGCAGCCGGGAACTCAACCTCGACATCAGTATACCACTCGAACTTGCTATCAATGTCACTAACATAAGATAGTGGCAACGGTAGCAAGTTCTAGTGGGATATGGATGTCGAGGTCGAGATCCCGTCTGCTCCGGCCCTAAGGAGTATGGATGCTACATATCTGTTGACGAGGCGGATGCAGATAGAACACACAGGCAATCAAAACCCTTCCTATCCAAGATCCCTAACGTTATCATCAGCAAACTCCTAGATTGCATCCAAGATCATTTCGTTATGGAACCCTTATTCCCATAGATACAGCAACCATCTTTGGATACTGAATTTATGGGAATGGGGTTCCATAAAGAAATGACCTTGAAAACAATCTAGGATGTTGGTAACGATAAAAGATTTCTAGAAATGATGTATTTGAATGAAATGTTCTGTTTACCAATTTGTCTTGGTCGGTACCGTGCAGTCAGTAACCCGACCAAACCAGATTTGGCAACCAGGACACTTCGTATTCTCCTAAATGCCATAATTTCAGTAACTTCATTTAATAACATATTTCTATGCATATCCATCCCATTTCCCTCAAAATGACCCAAAACAGCCCATACTACACAAGTCACATATATATTGTTTTTGTACCTAAAAAAACACAAGTCATGACATATAATAAGTTTGGCCTCAGTTTTGCTCAGAAATTATGCTTCAATTATCACCATTTGCAACTGCCCCACCCCCAAAAGAAATTAAGAACAAGTGTAGAGGGTCTGTCCTTATGCAAAAAAGAAACAGCCATATAAAAACAGCCATAATAATTCAACCATCACAACCCACATCAATTCATCCATCCCATTGGACCAAAAATATCCCAAAAATTTTGCAAAGAATCATATAAGAACAAGTCTAGAGGGTTTGTCCTTATGAAAAAAAACAGCCATATAAAATGATCCCATATTGCCACTCCCCCCAAATAAAATGAACAAGTGTAGATGGTCTGTTCTTATTTAAAAAACCCAAAAATCACAAGTGTATATGGTCTGTTCTTATGCATTAAAAACCCACATTTGAACCTAAACAAGAACAAGAGTGAGGCCGGCCCAAAAATGCATCCATTTTGTAAAACATCCCATACTGCCACTCCCCCCCAAATAAAATGAACAAGTGTAGATGGTCTGTTCTTATTGATAAAACCCAAAAATCACAAGTGTATATGGTCTGTTCTTATGCATTAAAAACCCACATTTAAACCTAAACAAGAACAAGAGTGAGGCCGGCCCAAAAATGCATCCATTTTGGAAAACATCCCATACTGCCACTCCCCCCCAAATAAAATGAACAAGTGTAGATGGTCTGTTCTTATTGAAAAAACCCCAAAAATCACAAGTGTATAGGGTCTGTTCTTGAGCAATCATCATTGGCCATTCATCACAAATACATCCATCACATCCCACAACATCCCAAGATGGCATTTCCCCCAAAAATCACAAATTAAATCCATCACAGCCCACTGCATCCCAACATGGCATTTCCCCCAAAAATCACAAATTAATTCCATCACAGCCCACTGCATCCCAACTTGGCATTTCCCCCAAAAATCAAGCAAAATTCATCCACTGCATAGCAATATCTAATTCATCCAACTATACAATGCAAAAAACATCCACTGCATCCACTACATTCATACATCTAATTCATCCATACACTGCATCCACAATGCATCCACAATGCATAAAAAAAACGAGGGAGAGGAAGCGTACCTAGGAGGAGAAGAAGCGGCGGAGAGGAGGCCGGTGACGGCGGCGGACTTGGAGAGGAGGCCAGCGGCGTCGAGCATGACGTCGGTCTTGGCGGCGGGCTTGACGTCGGTCGCTGAAGCGGCCATGGCGTCGGTCTTGACGACTTGGCGGAGAGGAAGCCGGCGGCGGCGAACTTGGAGAGGAGGCTGGCGGCGGCGGTCTTGGGCGTGGAGGAGGCGCTGGCGGTCGGGGAGGGCGGATCTTGAACCTGGAGGCAGCGGCGGTGGTCAGTAAGGCCGGATCCACGACTATGGAGGAGGCACCGATGGATATTGAACCAGGAGGCGGTGGCGGCGTCGAGGAGGAGGCGGCGGCGGTCGGGAGGCGACGGCTTGGAGGAGGAGGAGGCGACGTCAGCGGTGGCGGAGGAGGAGGAGGCGACGGCGGCGGTGGATCTAAGAGAGTGAGAGTGTGAGAGAGTGAGAGGCGGCGTCGGCGGTGGATAAGGACCCGTGGATGAGGATTGACTAAGTAAACCCTAGTCAATCCTCATCTCTATCGGGCAGACTATTATACCCGATGCAGATGACACTCATCCGTGACGGGCGTTAGTACTCTGCCCGATACGGATGATACCTATCCGTGACGGGCATTAGAACTAAGCCCGATAGAGATAGAATAATCTCTATCGGGCATAGTACTAAAGCCCGTCACAGATGACTTATTAAAATATTTTGAAGTTATAAAAATCATTTATAATTATCTTCTACCCGATTTAAAATTGCTATTACATTTGATCTATCACATATAATTAACAAATGTCTTATTTACATAGTTTAAAATTCCTATTAATTTTTTAAATTCATATAATTGACAATTGCCTTTCTCACATATAGTTTAAAATTCGTATTAATTTTTTTTAAAATCATCTAATTGACAAATGCCTTTTTCACATATAGTTTAAAATTCATATTACTTTTTTTAAATTCATATAATTAACAATTGGCTATCTCACATATAGTTTAAAATAACAAGTATAATTTTTTAAAACCACATAATTAACAAATTCATTTCTTCAAAGAGTTTTAACTCGAATGGCATGAAACATATGCAATTCATTCATTAAGGCTCCAATACAAATTAAATACATCATTCACAGTGATATGCCTTTCGAATGGTCTGAACGAACGTAAGCCACTTCGTCTTCGGGATCATCGTCAAGGTCGATCTGAGGTCTGACATGAAGATTCTTGTTGTATTCTTCTTCATCGACGACGTTGTCCACCCCCACAATTCTTCGCTTGCCATCCCTAACAACGTGCATCTTCTTGTTTACAGGGTCTTTTATGTAGAAAATCTGTTCGACCTGCTTCGCTAGTACGAATGGTTCGTCTGCGTATCCAACCTTGGCCAGGTCCACTAATGTGAAGCCTTCCTTGTCAACCTTGACACCTGTGCGGATATTCACCCAACTGCAACGAAACAAAGGGACTTTGAAGTTCAGATAGTTCAGCTCCCATATCTGCTCTATGCGGCCGTAGTATGTGCTCGATCCAGCCTGATCCTGATATGCATCTATACGGATTCCACTGTTTTGCATTGTGCTTTTCTCATCTTGTGTGACGGTGTAAAATGTGTATTCATTGATATCGTACCCTTGCCATGTGTCAACATCCCAAGATGGACCCCTTGCCAACCTTTGTAATATCTCACTTGGGCCATCGGTCGACCGTGCTACACGATCCTTGAACCATTCGTTGAAGCGAGCACCATGTTCTCTGTTGATCCAAATATCTGATCGACCAATATTGTCCTGTCGGACCTTCGCTTAATGCTCCTCAAAGTATGGGGTTCCTTCAGCCATATGTTGCAGCACTGCGAAATGAGCTTGCGCGTAGGAAGCTTGATCGGGAACAATTCTTTTTCTGCCAGTTGTGCTGACACCTGCCAACCTTCCTTCATGGCGAGACGTAGGAACTCCGATAGGATCAGTCTCGGCCATGTAATCGATACAAAACTTAATGGCTTCCTCGGTCGTGTAACCTTCAATGATGCTCCCCTCTGGTTTTGCTCTGTTCCGAACGTAGGACTTCAGAATTCCCATGTACCTCTCGAATGGCCACATTTCTCTCATAAAAGCTGGCACACATATTTTTGTTTGCTTCACTAGGTGAACAGTGAGATGAACCATGATATCGAAGAAAGCTAGTGGAAAATACATCTCCAAGTGACACAGGGTACTGACAATATCGGTCTGCAACCCATCTAGGTCTTCTAGATCTATAATCTTCTGACCGATTGCATTGAAGAAGGCACAAAGCCGTTGGATCGTGTGACGGACTTGTGGTGGTAGAATGCCTCTTATAGCAACTGGCAAGATCTGTGTGATTAGCACGTGGCAATCGTGAGACTTCATTCCAACCAGCTTAAGATCCTCCAATTTAACGTACTTACTTATTCTCGCGCAATAGCCCGAAGGAACTTTAATATCTGCCAGACATGATAGCATTGCGATCTTCTCATCCTTCGACAATGTGTGGCAAGCTGGTGGGAGGTACACTCTTCCCATCTTCTCATCTGTAACAGGTTGAAGTTCACTGCAAATGTTCATCTCCTGTAGATCGAGACGCGCATTCGACCCGTCCTTTGTCTTGCCAGGCATATTCAACAAGAGCCCCAGCAAGCTATCGCACACATTCTTCTCTACGTGCATCAGATCAATGCAATGACGGACCTCAAGATCTTCCCAATAAGGTAGCCGCCAAAATATGGATTTTTTCTTCCACATCCTCTTCTTGTCCTCCTTGCTACGTTTTCTTTTCTTCCCAAACTCATTAGTAATGTCCTTCACCATGTTGTGTACTTGATCTCCGGACAAATCCGCAGGGGCAGACCCAAGTTCTTTCTTACCATTGAAAATTTTCTTCTTTCTTCTAAAGGCGTGCCGTAGGGGGAGCCATCTCCTATGACCCCTGTAAATCATCTTTCTTGATTTCTTCAGCCACCTACTGCGTGTATGTTCCATACAGTCAGAGCATGCCTTCTTTCCTTTCACGGTTTGTCCAGAAAGATAACCCAGCGCGGGATAATCATTAATGATGCAGAACAATAGAACTCGTAGTGTGAAGTTCTCCTGACCATATGCATCCCAAGTTTCCACACCCTCTTTCCACAGAATCTCAAGGTCATCGATAACAGGCTCCAAGAACACATCGATGTGATTGCCGGGTTCTCTCGGACCATGGATTAACAAGCACAACATAATATATTTCCTTTTGAAGCACAACCATGGCGGGAGGTTAAAGTTCGCAATGAGAACTGACCAAGTGCTGTGAGAACTGCTCATGTCTCCGAAAGGATTCATGCCATCCGTACACAAACATATCCTCATGTTTTTGGGGTCGGCAGCAAAGTCTTTGTGCTTTCGATCGATATTCCTCCATTGAATCGAATCCGCAGGGTGTCTTAGTAAACCGTCATTCCTTCTCTCTGTGGCATGCCAACGTACTAACTTTGCTTCATTGGGGTTGGCAAATATTCTCTTGAAACGATCAATGATTGGTACATACCACACAACCTTCGCCGGACCACCCCGCTTTGACTTCTTTCCCTCGCCCGCGCTCTTCTTTCGCTTGTATCGAGAAGCCTTGCAGACAGGACAAGCATCTAAGTCCGCGTATTGCTTGTGGTACAATATGCAATCGTTTGGACACGCGTGAATTCTCCGGACCTCTAACCCTAGGGGACACAGAACCTATTTTGCTTCATATGTCGTCTCGGGCAATGTGTTCTCCTGAGAAAGCATGTCCTTCAGTATTCCCAAAAGTTCTGTAAAACTCTTGCCTGACCATCCACTACTAGCCTTCAACTTCATTAGGTCTAATGTTGCTGATAATTTGGTGTGCTTTGGCTTGCATCCTGCGTATAGAGGAGTCTCTGAGTCACTGACCAACCTGCTAAACTTCATGAAATCTCTCTCGTTCATAGCTAGGTCATCAACGTCACGTAACATGTCTTGCAGCATATCAGGGTCCACATCAACCATTTTATCGCCCAATGGAGATGGGACAAACATGTCATGCTCTTCTTCATCTCCTTCTTCATGATTGTCTGCACCACTTCCGTCTGCAGCTGCACCATCAGTACCCAGATCTTGCTCTCCATGCATCACCCAACATGTGTATCTCTCCATGAATCCCCGGCGTATCAAGTGAGCATGTACTTCCTTTTCATCTTCCCACAAAATCTCATTCCTACAATCGCTAGATGGACAACACATGTACTTGTCGTTTCTTCTTATCCTATCCTCCTCTGCGGCTTTCATAAAACTTAATACGCCATCTCCATACTCCTTGTACTGATGCCTCAAGCCAGTCGTGTACATCCAACTTCGATCCATCGCTGAACAATGAACAAAATATTAGTTAACATCTCATAACATAAGTACTACTAAATTAATAGGAAATGTTTAGTACCCTTTTACTTACTTTTATGATTTTCATGTTTTTGTTTGCAAAAAAATTACGAAAACTCGCCCCCTTCAACCTCCCACCAAAATAGTGAACAGTGGGATAAACTACAGACAATGGACTGCTGGAGTATATATAGTGTGCAAAGTATATCTCAATCGGGCCAAAAAAATGTCATCTCTAACGGGCGCACACTAATCTCTAACGGGCACAAATAGAAGCCCGACACCTATAAAAGTCATCGGTAACGGGCATTAAGGCCATCTCAATCGGGCCTTCTTTGGAGCCCGTCACCGATGACACTCATCTGTGACGGGCTCAGTATTTGGGCCCGATTGAGATGATGGAGGTCATCTCAATCGGGCCTAACTTCGAGCCCGTCACAGATGAGTGTCATCGGTGACGGGCTATAGGACATCTACAACGGCAAAAATTTAGACCCGATTTAGATGATTTCGTTCTGATGACCCACGTTGTCCAGGCATGTGATGGGCCGTCACAGATGAGAGCGTGAGCTACACGAGGTTCTCCACTGGAAACTGTTTTTGTTTTCTTTGGCTGAATCAGGTTCTATCCGGCTCTACGTTGCACTTTGAAAGCAGAGGAAGCATCATGAGACTTCTTCCAAAAGCTCGTAATTAAAGCATCAATAATGCTACAGCTACCAGGCATCACAATAAAGCTACAGCTACCAGGCAGGAGTACTACTTGCCATGTGTCTTTCTGTCAGCAATTTATTCTATCGAAGGGAAGAAAATCTGGTAGGGCGAAAGTCCATCCGGTAGGATTGGAGCCATGGTTTCGCTTAGTCCGAGGTTAGTTCTAAACTTTTTCTTTAAACTTTTAACTTTTTCATCATATCAAAACTTTTCTACACACACAAACTTTCAACTTTTTCGTCACATCGTTCCAATTTCAACAAAATTTTCAATTTTGGCGTGAACTAAACACACCCTTAATAAGCGAAACGGCATATTTACAAACCAAAAATAAGTTATAAACAAAATTTGTATATACGTGTTCTTAGCAATCTAAAAGCAAAGATTGAAAAATAAACTTCGATGAAAAAAATCTTAAAATCAGCTCCAAATTTAAAATTAAAAATTTAAATTTTAGCTAATAAACATAAACATAAGAGATGAGTCCGTCTCAGTCATAATCTCGTGCAGGACACGTGCCTCAGTCATAATCTCAAAGGCTCGAAGCATCCCCTCAAAAATCGTATTAATTACTAATGTCATTAGCAACAAAAGTGACTTCGACGTGGACTTGTTCTTCCAGCGCATATGGACTTTCTCCCAGCGCGGCGCTAGTCGCGGCACCAGCGGCAATTACGTGAGGACATTGTTGTTCGAGTACAGCAGAGTGCCGGCGATACCGTGTGGGACGGCGGTGGCGGAACATTTTCGACAGCAACAAAGCGCCGCGCTTGGCTCGTGTTCGGCGCGGGAGGTCACCGCCCGCCATGCCGCGCTTCCCTTTCCAGGCCGTGTCGCCGCCACACGCCACGGCAAGCGAAGGATTCTAAATAGACATGTATCACTATATACGTGGCAACGTCCTTCAATAAGCAAAGAGACTTCCTACTACCAAAATTTCTTCCCTTGCGAAGCGTGGCTGATACGCGTACGAGTCTATACCATTTTTCAATGGTATAGCTCTTGTGTATTAACCTTCTTGAAAAATTAGCTTTTTCAATACAAAACCCAAATGCGTGTGTATTCAAGAACACATAATACGTTATTTCAGGCACCACGTTTCAAGGTTGGGCAAATTGCTACTTCCTCCGTTTCACAATGTAAATCATTGTAGCATTTCTCACATTCATAATGATGTAAATGAATCTAGACATATATATATATACATCTAGATTCATTAACATTCATATGAATGTGGAAAATATTAGAATGACTTACTCAGTAAAATGGAGGAAATAAAACAGAAAATTATTTCTCTCGGCGTCAGCCTTTCTTGAGCATAATGCGACCATGCAGCTTCAAGAATTCCTCCAATGCTGTCTTGGACGAACCACCGTCCTCCAGAGTTCGACTAATCATCCCCTGAATCTCCTTCACACTCTGTCGTATCTTGTCCGCCTTCGCCGTAATCCCCATCGCCATATCCACGACCTCGACCACCCTCTCACGCTCCAGCGCCGGGGAGTCCGGCCAGCTCCCGCGGGACACCTCCACGCACGCGCCCCACTCCTCCAGCATCTGGGCGTTGAAGAACTGGTCCGCCGTGAGCGGCCACGCGATGATTGGCACGCCGTGCGCCATGCTCTCCAGCACAGAGTTCCAGCCGCAGTGGCTCAGGAACGCGCCGGTGGACGCGTGCGCGAGGATGCTCACCTGCGGAGCCAACCCGTGGATGAGAAGCCCAATGTTCTTGGCATGCATCCTCTCCTCGAACCCTTCCGGCAACCACTCGGCGCTGAACTGGCCACCGTTGGTGGGCTCGATGTCAAACCCGAACGGCGGACGGATAGCCCAAATGAACGGCCGGCCGGTGAGCTCCAGTGCCACGGCGAGGTCAACCATCTGGTCAGGCCTTAGCGAGTTATAAGACCCGAATGAGATGTACAGCACTGACCTCTCTTCTTGGGTATCGAGCCACCTCTTGACGTAATCGTCGTTATGGTCACCGGTGTGATCGGAGTGCTCCGTCCGGCGACGCACTAGAGGGCCGATGGGATAGACCGGGACGCCCATCGTTCTCCGGAGCATGCGCAGCCCGGTCGTCTCCAACTCCTCCATCGTGCTGATGAGAATCGCGTCGGTGTCGTACCCGGCTGATGTCTGCCGGCGGTGGTGGGCCGACCACCGGTCCGTGCCGTCGGCGTGGAGTAGGTACGGCGGAAGCTTCGACCGGTGGACAGTAACCTCCGGGTGGTCCGGGAGGCAGAACGCATCGTCACCGGGCGCACGCAGGTGCGGCAGGTGGTTCCACAGCGAGTGGTACACCACGCTGCCGAACGCGCCGCAGGACACGAAGATGGCGTGCGCGACGCCACGCCGGCGGGCGATGTCGGTCGTCCACGCGAGGAAGGGGTCGGCGATGACGCAGACCCTGGCAGCGTCTGCTCCGGCGTCGGCGATCAAGTCACGGACGAAGCCGTCGAAGCTGTCCTGTAGCGAGCGCGACTCGGTGGCCTCGAACAGCGTGATGAAGTGGAGGGGCTGCACGGCATCGGTCGACTCGGCGTCTCCGGGCAGGCCGTGCTCAGCGGGCACGAACGGCAGGGCGTGGAACCGGAGGTACCGCGTCTGGGAGCTGGACCGGCGGCGGAGGCCTTCCACGTTGCGCGGGGTGGAGACGATGGAGATGTCGGCCGTGGGCTGGGCGTCGTGGAGGTGGGCAGCGAGGGAGAGGAAGGCGGAGAAGTGGCCCTGCGCCGGGAACGGGAAGAGGACGATGCGGAGGTTGCCATCGCTGGGCATGGTGAACACGTTGTTCTTTGACTTCGAGGTTCTCCACTGGAAGGAAATTAATTTTTTGCTTTGTCTGAAAGGAGAGGAAGCACGAGGGCACCTGTCGGTGTGTGTGTGTGGCAATGGCTCTGGGTGGACAGGATGAACGAGAGGGTGGGGAGTAGAGATGGCAATGGGGCCCCGTTCACGCTTTCCCGCGGTGAATTCACCTATTAGGTGACAGGGATGGTTAATATGTATTCACCATGGAGAATAAAATGGTTGTAAACCTCTCACCATCGGGGATGACGGGGGCGGGGACGGTGAACCATTCCCCGTCCCCGCCCCTCGCGGTGACCCGACTTTACTGTGTAGGAGGACTAATTTTAGACTTTTTAGACGTTTTGGCCCATAATATTGAAGCCCATTTAACAAGCATATATAAAAGCTAACCTAAGTCAACCGGTCAAACATTAAATCCTCCACCCAAAATCCCAAATCCTCCAAATCCGCACTGCCGCATGGCGCGCACGCCCGTGCCAGCCACCACCGCCATCCGCCTGTCCGCCGGGAGCCAGGCGCGCCGCCGTGCACTGCCAGTTCGCCAGCCACTAGGCACGCCGCCGCTCGCTGCCTTTCTCTCGCGTCGTCGTGCTGCCGGGAGCCGCCATCGACTGAAGCCGCCGTCGCCGGGAGCCGCCGTCGACGTGCCATCGGGCGTGGCGACTGCAGCCGTCGTCACTGGGAGCCGCCGTCACTTGGAGCTGCCGGGAGTCACCGTCGCCGCACCGCTGGGAGCCGCCATCGACGTGATCGGGGCTAGAGAAATTATAGCCCCGTCGTGGTCGACGGGGACGGGGACGGTGAAAATTTTTTACCGTGGTGACGGGGACGCGGTGGTGATTCCCGACGGTGAATTCACCATTGCCATTCTAGTGGGGAGTGAGGCTGGGAAGGATGCGCTTGGCAGACTAGCTTTGGGATGAACGACGAGCTCGAGGCGTGGGGCAGTTGGTAAGGCTTCCGAGCAGGGAAGCAAGGGCGTGGACGAAAGTCGGTAAGGCTTCCGGTCCTGCGATTAATGGTGTCGTGGGCTTTGTCCATGCCGTGAGGTGGGGCGGTGGGGCCGTTGGATTTGATGGCCGGGGTACGACGCAGCGAGATTCCGAGCAGAAAAAGGGCCCTTGCCCTGTTTGCGCCACAGGGCTGATGCGAATGCGAGTGATGAGGTGCGACGTGGTGCTTTGCGTGCGGCTGCGGCGCACGGCAGGCTCCGGCTTGGAGGGCGGTCGGTGGTCAAGAGCGGGACCGGAAGCGACGTGACGGGACGGAGTCGTTTGCCCGGCGTGCTGTGGCGGCGAGTGCGCAGGAGCGGCACACTGGACTAGAGCTGGTGCGGCGCTGCATCATATGCTCGCGGTCGCGGGCGTGCGTCGGCGCGAGACATTGGAGGCGACTTCGCTGGACTAGAGCAGGCACGGCTTGGACGCCAAAGTTGTCGCCACGGGGCTCGCGTGACAAGCGGCGCGGCTTTGCTGAACATGTGAGCGTACAGCGCAGCGTGATGGCTAGCTGCTTCGGGCGACCACGGTCGACACGGCGCACGGCACTGGCGCGACAGTCGACACGATTGAGAGCGAGGCTGGTTCGTCACTCGGTGTTGCGGCGGCAGCTCGTGCGGCTACGAGCAGAGGCGGATGGCGAAGGCAGGCATGGGTGCACGGCTTGGCTGGCTGGCTGCTTGCCCTAGCCGGCCTGGCTTGGCACTGGGCTGCTAGCTGTGCTGGGCTTGGCCAGAAGGTGGCGACCTGGCCTGTTTGGTGGTTGCCCCGACTGGTTTGCTTTAGAAGGAATAAGTTCACTTTAGGTCTCTTCATTTGTCACCGAGCTCGAAATTCACCCCTATACCAAAAAAACCCAGATACAATGTATCCTCTAACTTACAAAACCAAGCAAACGAGTTTGTAAAATCTAAATCAAGAAGCCTCTCGTTTTAGGTCTTGTTTCTTTCAGCTTGGGATTATTATAATCTAGATTATTAAGTCAGATTACTGTAAGCTAGATTGTTATAATTTGTAGTAAAATAAGCGGTTAGTTGTTTCTTTCCTAGATTATTAGAGCCTAAATTATTGGGTTTGCAAGTCTAAAGAGGGAGTGGGTGGCATGGTGGGTAATTTTTCACCTAATAATCTAGAAAAAGCTCACCAAAATGAGCTTATCAGATTATAATAAGCTGGGCTCCAGATTATAATAAGCTACTTTAATAAGTTGTCTGTTTCTTTCAGCTTACTCCTAATAATCTAAATTATAATAATCCCAAGCTGAAAAAAAAGGGCTTAGTCATATCGCGCGATGCGCCTCAGAGCCATCCGACCATAGGCTAGGCACATGCACGTAGCCGGAGCCACAATGAGCAAGAAAAGAGAGTACTGCTACATATACACATGCATGTCTTGTTTGTTATTATGTCATAAATGTATTTCTTCCTTCTTATATAATTTTCTCTTAAACTAGAAAGGAAGCCCGCGCAAATGCACGGACAATTTATTTTTTTTGTTTATAGAAAGAATACTAAAATAAACCATATGTTACCGTATTCATTTTAAGAACCATAGATTACCTTATAATCTAAAAGAAGAAATATTTATTATGTGAAATAAATTATAAACTTTGATATACTAATTGATAATATCTATTATATTCAAACAAATTTCACTTTGTCATGGCTATACGTAAAGTCGCATATCACCATCTTTCGTAAACATACAGGTTAATATGGGTTTAGATTTTTTTTTCTTTTACTATACATCTAAGTCACCTACGTATATTCATGGGTAATATTCGAAGGAATAATTCATATTGTCAAAATTATTTGTGCTAATTTTGTCAACACTATTTAGATGAGAATGACATACTTATATAAGGATATAATAGGTTTCCACGCGACATTTTTTATTGTACGTATGTTTTTTTTTGTGAATAGTACTGCACATATTCGTAGAATGGTTGTGCACATATTTATATGAGTGTCTACGATTTCGTTTTAGATCATTAGTTAAAAACATATTTTAAAAAAGTTTGGTGGGATGGCATGAAGCGATGCCACGGTGGCATGACTTTTTCGATAACATCTTAAAGAGTTTCATTATATATATACATATATATATATATATATATGCATAATTTGAGAAAAACTTTAGTGCTGCAAAGAAAGAAACAAAAAAACAACCAGACGAAGCAGATCATATATACATTCTTCTTCTTTTTTTCCATTTTGATATCTCTTGTGTAGGTACGTACGTATGTAGGAAGAGATTAGTTGGTTTTTAGAGCTGGAATATATCCAATATAATGGTTGAAAATAATGGATCTACCAGTTGAAGTGTAAATTGATGATTAGATATTTTCTTTTTTATATTTTTTCTTATAATTTTTTTCTAATTTATGAGATCTATTACGTGATATATTAAGAGTTCTTGTAGAAGTGTAGAAATTCTATTGCCTATACTGATAATATACTTGTAGTCGATTATTATTTGTTGTGGCTTGGTGGCATGCTTTACTTTACCTATCATTTGTTGATAGTTCTCCACTTAGTATAGTCAGTTATATATGGTGCTTCATGACATAAGTGCTCGTTGGATGGTAGCTAATTATTAGGTGCACTATGCATGAATACCTCGTAAGCAATATGACTTGACGTTTTTTTATTCATGAAGTATATTATATACTACACATTAAACGTTTTAGTAAATAAGCAATAAGTTCTAGAGTAATTATCGGATTGGTTGCTCCTTTTCCCAGTTATCTACCCATTGATATAGGAATTATTACAAAAGACATATCTTTTGATAATAATATCTAAATCCATCTGAACCATTTTATGCACTATAATTAAATTGACAACCATAACCTACATCGTATATATTTAAAAGCAACTTGTGTATAGATAAAATATATTTTATATAAAAGTTTAAAAATTAAATAAATCTATTTTGGCTTTATTATATTCAATATTTAATTAATCTTGCACTAATGATACGTGTCGTTTCATGTATCCTGAATAAGCTCAGCCATCCAGCTAGATCAAATGAAGCATAAGTAGAAGATAAAGGAGATCAGTACGGTGTGAAAAGAATATATACAATCTTTGATATTTAAATATTATACGAATAGAGAAAACACATTCATGATAAATTTAGTGATATCATTTTGACATATCATTATTTTTATAAGGAGTAGGTAACTTTTGAGAATTGCTAGTCACAATTAGAATTGTTTTTATTTTAAAAAATGCAAGTCTAATTTAACTATTACATAATATATACTTTAATTAATTTATGCTTCTCATTGGTGTTTCGATGACATCTGCCTATATTTTTACAACGTAAGTAGAGCATAGTTAATATGGGCAGTTTGGTTTTTTATCCGAGTGAAAAAAAAAAGAAAATAAAAAGATGTCGTTAGCCCGGCCTGCTTATGTACATATGTACGTACTTTTTTACCTTGGAATATATGTACGTACCTTTTTTTTTTTTGGGAATACCTACTAAACGTCCGTACTTATGTGCACATATAGATCGGCAATATTGGGTTTTGGAGATAACTTTAATTGGTATGTTTTACAATAGATCTAATGGTTGAAAATAATGGGCCCACCATATATTAAATGAAAATCGATGGCTAATATTTTTTTAGAATTTCTATAATTTATTAGATCGCCACATGGCGGCGTAGGAGCGTTTCCAGGGGTCCTATGTGGCGGCTTAGGAGGGTTTCTAGGAAGTTTAATGGACTTTTAGTATATAATAGATAGATTACTTATTCGATCTATATTTCGGTTACACCATTGTGTTCGTTGTAATTAAATCATTATAACAATATCTTACATGATTATATTATGATAAAAAATATTTATACTGGTAAATTACTTTTATTATATATGTTAGTTACTTTTATCATATATAAAAATTACTTTTAGATTTGATTAAGTTACTTCTTAATACATTCATAGTGCTCTGAGTAGATTACATTTATTATTGTTTTTTAGTCAATTCCACAATTTGGTGCCGATTAAATTTAATTTTTTGATAAACTCATGTTTTTTATCCCTATAACGGATTTACTTCTAATGTTGTAACAACTTACTTCCATTTCGTACTAAGTTATTTTTTTATGATTTATGTAAATTGCTTTCAGACTTTATTAAACTTACTTTCATAAATGTATTTACATGAAAATCTTCTCTACACTTTGGTTGTGAATTTACTCCACATAGTTTCTTACTACAATCCAGTTATAGTGTAATTACTTCTAATCTTATAGTAGAGAATTACTTCTATTGCATATCTAAGTTATTTCTATAATTTAAATAAATTGCTTTTAAATTGATAAAATGTTTGAATATATTCAACATGGATCTCATTTTAGCACATATTTTGAGTAGAGTACAATGATGTAAATAGATCTTAAAAATAATATATGATTTAAAAGATATAAATCTTTAAAGGGTGATTTATATATGGAATGGAGTGATCTCTGGTTAGGATTAACCCACTACCGTGCACTACCTAGTCACCCCTCGGCAGTATTCTCCCGGGTTTTGGCTAATGTGGCACCTTCGTGGCTCCTTTGGCTAGGTCTTTATCCCAAGTGGCATTGACGTGGCTCTTACGTGGCAATTCGATCCGAAAAAATTAATAAACCACGTGGGACTCACATGTTAGTTTCACGCACAAAATAATAAAAATGGTGGGGGCCTGTCGATGTTTGAGATCACGACTACGGTATTTGGATGGTATGGGGATCGTTGGTACCAGGGTATATGCGAGATTGAGGTAAAAGAGATGGAGACGGAGATGTTTATACAGTTTCGGGCCCCTTATCTGACAGGTAATAGCCCTACATCCTATTGGCCGAAGCCGGTGTAGCTCTTTATTCATCTGGATCACACAAATATAATATTTGGGATAACCTATCTAGTCATCGTTGACTTGGCAGCATGAACACCAACTCGTAGTTGACGACGGGTAGTCTTCCTCCTCGAGTATGAACTCGTCGAGATCAAAGATGCCGCTAGATCCCTCTTGTCGGCCCCCGTGGGCACTGATGGAGTTTGCCTAGGCTAATCTGATCTCTAATGTTGATATCTGGTGACGTGTGTTGGCTTGTGTGTATGTTGTGTTGGTCTTGTGGCTTCCGTGTATGTTGGCTGTGCCCCCTCTCCTCCTAGGGGGCTTGTATTTATACCCATGGATAACCCATTGTCCAAGTAAAACTAGGGAGACCAATATGGATACATCTGGGTAGTCTTTGTCGTTTCCATATAGAACTCTATTTGTCCTTCCTTATCCGGATTTCCTTCTATATACGAAGTTTGATTCCATATAAGACATGGTATATGGTGGGCCCCGCCGAGCTGAGTCAATTACTATTAGGTATGTGGTATCCATAACCCTGACAGGGCCTATGTGGCCCCACATTTTATCCTCATTACTCCCGTCTTGTATCTATCTTCTCTATCCTCTTCTCTCTATCATCTATAGAGTCCCACTCTGGAGCGGCGGCAGGCCTCAGGCGGAGCGGAGCAAAGGGATGAAGTAGGGTGGGCGGAGCGGCGGGGTGGGCGAAGCACGGTAGCTGGATCAGGCCGATGGAATGGAGCGGACCGTCGTCATCAACTGCTATAGCACCTGCCATAGTTGCCGCGCTCGCCGACGACTGCTCGAGCTCCTCCTCCGGCCATCTCCACCGTTGTTGCCCCCTTCACCGCCCGTGGCCTGCCTTCGCCGCTGCTCTGTCCACGGTCTACCGCCGCCACCGCTCCGCTGGCATGCACCGGTCACCGCGTTGCACCCGTCCCACTCCGCTAGCATGCTCCAACCGCTGCCGCTCCGCAGTGAGACTCTACAGAAGGATAGAAAGAAGAGGAGAGAGGATAGAGAGGAGAGGGGGTAGTGAGGATGGCACATAGGGTCACATGGGCCCTACCCTTTTTTATCGTTTTATGTGTGATACTTACATGTGGGTCGGTTTTATTATTTTTCTAGATCGATTGCCACGTATTTGTCACGTCAATGCCACGCGGGACAAAGATCTAATCACAGGAGCCACGTAGGCATCACATTAGCCAAAACCAGGGACAATATTGACAAGGGACCTCATTTACACGGTTTTTTAAGTTGGGGATGCGTTGTAGCCGGTTTTATCATCTAGGGATGAATTTCGAACTTTGTGACAAATTGAGGGACCTAAGGTGAACTTATTCCGCTTTGGAACTAAGGGTGTTGGGCCAGCTGAGGTTCTGGCCCAAAAGGAGTTAGACTTTTTGAAATTAGGCTTTTAATTAGTTTTATTAATTGTAAGTCCTGGATTTATTGCTTGTTATTTACTGGAAAGGTCACATATTAATATTCCCCATAATATATGTGGGTTCCATCTGTAGTAGTTTTATAGAATTAAGTGATAATTGACATTCTTTTTTTAAAAAAATTACACAGTACAACGCAGACACTCACAACGCACGCACACTCACCCCTATGAATGCACGCACACAAACCTTACCCCTATGAGCATATTCGAAGACTGGGCCGATAAATCATCCTTAAAATTGACGAAGTCACCATAGGCGTCTCGCTGTCGACGAGTACGTCGCCTACCATTAAAAGCACAGTGTCATTAAATCCTGAAAAATTCGCTCCCATGGGGAGTCGAACCCAGAAACTAAGGTGGCCCTACTTTAGTTTTATACTTCAATTAGGAGAATTCGGAATTGGGGGTTGTACTTAATTCTTATTTTACTTGTATAATCTTTACTTTAGTTTTATACTTCAATTAGGAAAATTCGGAATTGGGGGTTGTACTTAATTCTTATTTTACTTGTATAATCTTTAATTCGGAGAATGTATGATTGATTCATTGTTTGTATTTATAAGTATCGGAAATTAAAAATTTCCCTTTTTTGTGTTGTCTTTTATTTATTTGAGATTATCGAATTATCTTGTAATTCAATTTGTGATTGTAAGTTGCTTCCTTACTTTGGTCGATTCAAGCAAAGCACTCAAAAAAGCACCATGTTTTAAAAAAGTTAAAAAGTTTACACGTTTTTATTAATATACAATTTTCAGGTTGTTACAGTTTCCCTCTCCGACTCGGATCCGAACTTGCTGGGGAGGCCCAAGATAAGGACTACACGCCGATCCAAGAAATTTTTATGGCCTCGAGAGCTGAGGATGAGGAAGCTCGCCGATTAAGGGAGCAGTGGGAACGTGAGGACAAACGCCTTTGCAAGGGGGCAGAAGATGAAGAACGGCTGAGGGCCTGCAATCAGGATCCGTGCACGAGTTCATGCCGTGTTCACCAAAACTATAATCACAACTGTATGCTTAATTAAGTGCTATATAAAAACATAATTACGCAAGTATGAGATGAGGTGGTGAGAGCCTGAGAATAAGAGTCTAGATTAATTAATTTATGAATTAGGTCATTGGTATGTCTAGGTTGATAATTTAGACAGAGTGGTACATCAGGGTTGATAATTTCAGATTATCCGTGTAAACGGACTATTAGAAAATCCAATAGAAATATTAAATAATCCGCATATGCCGGATTTTAGAGATACCACATCCACATCCGAAAGCGCACCATACTATTTGGAAACCTATACCATATCCTCGTTTCGGATGGATTCGGAGCATATCGGATCCGATTTTATCTGATCCGTTTTCACCCCTTCATAAATGTATGATTTTAAATCCATATATAATCTACGAGACTATGAAGGTGACATCTTCAGCTTATACACTTCGGTTGTTTGGGCATTCAGCTCAGGGAGTGACATCTCCAAATTTGTGCACAAATAGCTATATCACGGTAGTGGGTCTTACTATGACCCTTCCCCTCCTTCACAATTTCGAACAAGATTCTTTAACATATTATCTTCTAAATTTGAGTGACTATACCATATATATATATAGGCCACACATACATTACTAGAAAAACTATTTTCGCAAACATCCGCTTTATTTTTTAGGTGGGATCAAAAGAAGACCCATCTGTGAAAATTGGGAGAGTCCCTTGTCAAGGCTCGTAAATAAAAATCGATTTTACACGCACACGCTTAAATTGCTCACCTACAAATTTTTATAGGCGAGCGTCTTAAGCATGCACCTTTAAAAATTTATTTTCACGTATGGAAACTTAAGCCACTTGCAACCTCATTTCCGTAAACGGGCGGTTTGAGTGTGCACATGTGAAAATCGATTTTCGCAGACATGCAGCTTAAGCCACTCGCTTTTGAAAAATCATTTTTTTAAAAAAAACATGTATCTACACCTAACTTTTTCATACAAAGTTGGATGAAGATAAAGTTTATATCAAAATTTTTTATCTTGATGATATCTACAGTTTTGTAGTTGACAATTTTTTATTTGAGATTATTTTAGAGGCTGAAACATTTGTTACAAAAATCTCACATGTATTTTTACAAAATTTAATATCTATGCTTCGAACGATCTCTGATGAAAACATGCGCTACATCAAAGTTATAGGGTTGACCAGATTTACAACTTTGTAATGGAAGACTTTTTCATTTAAGATTATTTAGAGTACTAAATAAACGTTTTAAGTTTCACTGATGTGAAGTTCAAAAGAATAGCATCAACTCCAAACGGTAAGAACTAGATAGTGTGGTGGTTAGGAGGGATGCGTGTGGACTATGACGGCCTGTTTGACGAGAGAAGGGAAGAGGAATGGGAGTTTGAAGGAGGGAGTTGAGGGTGGGATTGGTCATGTGAGTTACATTTTTAGTCCTCATCGCTTGTTTGGTTTCACATTGAATTCCCTCCAAGTCTCACGAATTAACAGGCCTCCCCCAGGTAAGAGATTGGTGGGAGTTGGACCCCTTAATTCCCCATCCCGAACCCTCTTGAATTCCCAAGTCTTTCAATCAAACTATAGACTTAAACTCCCAAATATCATAAACTCCCATTCCCTATCACTAACTCCCTCCAACCAAACATGCCGTGAGGTGTTGAGTTTGAGTCCTCTATACTTGTATTTAGTAAAAGAAAATGATGTGTATTGTGATTCGGGTGTGCAAATGTTCATGGATGGTTACTAAAATTAAAAAATTATTTTTTTATTTTGTTTTGGTGCCTAAAAAAATTCAAAAATGTGAAAATTCACTTTCAAAAACAATCCTCTTATGTCGTCCACTTGTGAAAATCGTTTTTCTCATACGGCCGCCTTAAGCCACCTACTTGTGAAAAAACGATTTTTCCACTCGACTGGACATCCCACCTATGATAATCTCTATTTTCACAAACACTGGGAGGAGGCGGGGTCGCTCAGCCTCTTGCGAAAAATAGATTTTGGCTGTCTGTAGAGACCATTTCTATAGTAGTGAGATAAATACTTGGCCCACATGTCAGCCATCCAATCAAAAATACTTAGGAGTATCACACTATCAATTCTGGGTTGGTTCGGGCTGATTGCTATTGTATTTGTTTTATACTACCTCTGTTTTTTAATAGATGACGCCGTTGATTTTTATCACACGTTTGTCTATTCATCTTATTTAAAAAATTACATAATTATAATTTATTTTTTTTGAGTTGTTTTATCACACAAAGTACTTTAAGCATAATTTATTTTTTATATATTTTGTGTAAAATTTTTGAATAAAATGAATGGTCAAACATGTGTTCGATAATTAACAATATCATTTATTAAAAAACGGAGGGAATATATCTTTCGGCTTTTGGAGCCGGCCCCATCTTCCCATTCGCTCCACAAGGAAAAAAAAATGTCTTAAATGGCATTGCTGCAGTGTAGACAGTTATACTATGCGTGACACTGGCTAGAATCGGAGCAATTATTTCCACTCCATAGTTGTTGGAAGTATCCTAGTATATATACTCGATTTGGAGAAATCTATCTATATATTCATTTTGAGGTATATTCATTTTGAGGCAAATTTGGGAGAATTAAGGATAGTCGGGATGACAGACAGAAATTTACATGGAAGGAATCATCCATCGATCAGCTAACAAACTACTAGTAGTACCGGAGAAGTACAAAAAAAAAAATGTCAGAATTCGAGGAGCGTGGTGGACATGTTGAGCAGCGGCCCGAGCGCGCTGGGCGCGAACTTGCGGGCGAACAGGTAGCACACGGTGGTGGGCTTGCCGTTGTACGCGCAGCGCGTCCCGTTGTTGCGGATGGCCTGCACGAACGCCGGCGTGACGGTGGCCTTGCCGAACCGCGCGGGGTGCGGCCCGCCGCGCGACCAGTCCACCCAGGTGACTGTGCGGTTGGCGTTGCGCGTGCCGTGGCGGAGGTGCAGGTACGTCGGGATGTAGTGCTCGTCCGGGTAGCAGGACGGCGTGCAGTGCTTGCGGAAGATGGCATGGTACTTCCGGTCGGCGACGATGTCGGAGGCGAGGTCTCGGCTCATCTCGAACCACTCGGACCCCTTCCGCCACTGCTCCTCCAGCACGTCGGGCGCCATGCGCGGGTTGTACCGCCCCGCGCACTGCGGCACGTCGATGTTGTACGACTCCACGTAGCTCTGCGCCGAGTTCACCAGGTACTCGTACACCGTCGGGAAGTTGAACACCGGCACGCAGCTCTCGGAGGCGAGCACGAACCGCTCGTTGGAGAAGTCCAGCAGCGCGTTCGCCAGCAGCCGCTTCTCGGCGTCCACCAGCGTGATGGAGCCCCACGACACGTCGCCGCTCGGGATCTGCCGGCCGTGGAACGGCGACGACGACGACACGTTCAGCCTGTACTCTGGCAGGGCGTGCACGTACACGGAGTAGAGCCCCTCGTGCCCGTGGAAAAACCGCTCCCACAGCGGCGCGAACGGCAGCGGCCCGCGCGTCAGGAACAGGAACGCCACCTTGGGCACGCGCTGGTACGGGTACTCCTCCACGCGCGGCGCCATGGACGCGCGCCAGAACAGCTCCTCGTCCTTCATCGAGTGCCCCCATGGCGGGTGCGGTTGCACGAACCGCTGGAAGCTCAGCGCCGCGCCACACCCGTCGTCGCGACACCGTGACCCCCCTTCCCCGCCGCCTCCATCTCCGCGCCGCGCCTCCGCCTGCTTGCCGCTGCCCTCGACGTAGTAGCAGGACAGGCTCGCGCTGGCGGCCAGGCCGATCAGCACGCCGGCCATCAGGATCAGCAGCGCCGCCACGGCCTTGAGGAGAATCCCCAACGACCAGCACCACTCCTTCCGTGTCGCCGTGGGGAGGCCGCCGCTGCCGCCAGATCCCTCCTCCTCGTCCCCGGCGCTGCTCCGCCGAGACTTCAGCAATCCCGGCTTCATGGCGGACCACGAACCGCGGCGGCCGGCGACACCCGCGTGGAGTAGGGGCGATTCGATCGGATGGACGACGATGACTGCTCACCGTAGGCGATGGCCAGATGATAGCTGGCGATGTCTGCCCGTGCCCGGCCGGCCGGAGATGGTGCCCGGTCGTCGTTGCTCCGTCCGGTGGTGGCAATGCAACGACATGCACGCGCGGACGAACACTCTGGGCGGGCAGCTGCTAGCGATTGCGAATGCGAATGCGAATGCGAATGCGATGGGAGGGGACGGCCCTGCGTGCGTGCATGTGTCTGCGCGCGTTCCTCGGCTCATTGGCCCTCTCTCTGCCTTGCCTTCCCTTCCCTCTAATTTAATTTGCACCTCTATTTATTTTTATCTTGGGAAAGGCCATTTAATTTACCTCTATGTCATCTCTTACATACTAGCATCCAAATGGTCATAACAAAGTTATAAGATACACCATTTATGAATAAGTGACAAATCGTCTTTTTTCAAATAATTTCAAAACATTTCAGAAACGTTAAAATATTAAATTGTATTTTCAAAATATTTATAATTTCTTAAAAAAGTATGGCGGCACTAATACGCGCGCAATGCTCGAAACAGTAGTTCGAGCGCCGCACAACGCTCCCTCCATCCGGTTTTTTTCGTTTTTTACCAGCCCACTTTTCCTCCGTACACCATCTTTCCCTGTCTGGTTTTTTCAATTTTCACCACCTTACCTTGTGTATTTTTTTTCTTCTTTCCATCTCATCCGTGCTTCCTCAAAGGGTCCGATAAAATATTAACCATCCAGATTTTTATATTTTCTCGTTCCATCTCTTCAGATTTTTGTGTTTTCTCGTAAAATATTTACCATCTAGTTTTTCTTTTCGAGTTTTCTGTTTTTCTACTGTCTCCCCACGTTTCAAAAGTAAAAAAAAAATACTATACGGAGTTTTCCATTTGCTCCCAACCTCCTAGCTCTGCACCTTCAAAAGTAACAATTTACTCTTATGAATGCATCATTTAAAAGTAACAAATTACTTGCATGAATGCCCCCACATCGTTTGGCACTGTTCCTAGATCGCTATAAAAAATATTACCAGTGTTATAAATATTGTTTAGGCATCGTAGTTTACAAGTAAAACAATTACTACCTTCCTCTCTATATAGCCCATGTTGGCAAGGAGTTTAGGCGTCGTAGTCTACAAGTAAAACAATTACTACCTTCCTCTCTATATAGCCCATGTTAGCAAGGAGTTAACTCTGTTCCTTCTCCACTAACTCTGAACCCTAAAAATCAAAGCCAATTCTAGCCAATGTTGGTTATCACTGCTCAGGCTAGCACCCCCCTTGAATAATCACCAACATTCACACGAACCCTAGAACAGATGGGGAGCATTTAGGATTTGGACTAGAGGGAATAAAGTGGGCGTAATGGGGAATGAGAGCGAGAAGAAGAACCTGGAGTGCGCCGTGGGAAGATGACCATCGCCGTCGATACCGGCGCAGCGCTGGATATGCCAGTTCCTTCCCCCACGCCAGTCTTGAGTTTTGTTTGAACCAAAAAGAAAAATCCCGACAACTTGTCCCAGCGTAAATGAGATAGACGCGAGTGATGCGCAACTAGAACCATAAAAATAGCTAGTCCCATCTAGACGGGACACCGGTAATAGCATTTCCGTAAAAAATACATATGATGTATTTTAAAACGGATGATTGATTACTTCATTATTAGTCTCCCGCAACAAACTTCATGTTTGTTTGTGATATGTCTAAGGAGCCTGATGCTCTAGCTAATGCATCAGCCGTTGTTGAACAGTCTGGCTCAAATAATGATGCGAAATTTGTTGCTTTTAATTTGGGTGCAAAACACGGGGAAATGATAAAGCCAAATCAAATTATTTAGGTGGGCTCAATATGTGTGGAGATTGTTCCATGCCAAGAGTTTGGCCATGCTTAATAACTTAATTAAGCATCTACCATTAGTAACTTAGCCGCTACGTTATATGTTTATGTTAAAATTTTGTACTTGAGAGATGTTCTGGTTGTTTCTTTCTTTCTTTTTTTTTTCTATATGCATTTTATGCAAAGGCCAGGGTACACAGTGACTCAATTTGATTGCATCATCTTTATGTAATTAACTGAGTCTAAATAAAGTTTCTATTATCTAAAAAGGTAACTTAGCTGCAATTTTTTAATATTTCTGCATATAGCTTATATAGATGAGTTTAGTCAGAGTTCTCGTTGTGTACGTTAGACGCATATACATGGGCTGGCCTACGTGCCACATACATATATATTGGCCTTTTCTTTTGTATCAGGTTAGTTTTTTTTTTTGGGTGGTGTTTACCGTCGAAAGAGGTATCTACCGAGGTCCATGGCGGCGACCCCGTCATTGCTTTCTTGAAGCTGTGCCTCCACATTGGTTTGGTGTGGAGAATAACTTTGTAAAAGTCATATTTTAAAGCTGAAAAGGCTATTATATTTTTTTAATATATATTTTTGATATAAGTTCTTATACTTTATTCTTATGGCAACGCGTGGGGTTGTCGACTATTACTATAACTAGGACGAAAGCCCACACACATGCATGGACATATTACTAAATGCTATATAACAGTAGTTACTCTAAATATGTGAATATTTATTTATTTATTTATTTATTGACAAAAACCGCAGGAGAGACTACGCACATGTTGAGCAAATTCCTCCTTAAAATGAAACTTCCAAGAAATGAAAGTTGGATTAACTTTTCTAAAACTAGTAATATGCCCGTGCTAAACGCTACGGTGCAATTCAAATTGTCTTTAATAATTTTTAATATTTCATGTTAGCAAAACAAATATTTTTATGATCATATTACGTGGACAGAATAAATCTTTACAATAATTAGTTATATATAATCATTTTAGTATACAATATACTTCAGTATACAATATACGAGGGCAATATACGCTTAAAAAATATGTTAAAAAAGTATAGAGTTGTTCCATTATTTGTTGCAGGCACAAAATAGAGCATTTAATACATATATATAATATACTACCCTGTAGGTAAATAACCATCCTAGTGTTTAGCACTTGTGACACACTTAAGAAATTTTTCTTCCCCGTACTACAAATTGTTAAGAGATCGTGCAAATTTAGTTAACAAAAGTCACCCGTTTCTGTCTCCATAACCTGCAATAAAAGAAACCATGATTGTAAAAAATGACACAGCAATTTTCAATTCATTCATTTCTTCCAAGGTTCATATCTTTAGTCTATTTCCCATGAAAATCAGGAACCACATGAACAAACTATTTAATTATATCATTGGTTGTAAAAAGGTCAGATTCGACATATGGAAAGCAAGAAGAGCTTAAATGTAATATGGCGTGCTAACGCTACATACACCACAATTTAGTAAAGCATTAAGTTTTTCTAATTTGATAGCATCTGACGATGTCACAATCAGAGCAAAATTGACACAACTGAACGTCTGGTATAGATCCAAGCTGAAACATCACTCATGTCAATGGAGAATATGTATGGATCTAAATTCTGCCAATTTATGAAGGGTTCTACAACCATGCAATATTTGGATACCAAACCTAATATCAAATTTACTGGACACAGTATTATCTGATCATGAAAGACTGAAGATATGGAAAGTAGTTAGAGCTGACTAATTAAACTAATCATGGACATGATTTTATGGATTAACAGTCTGAAACCACTCTAACAACCAAACCATGATGAATTATGAACTGTGATATCTTAACAGATAAACATATGTGATGAACGAGAGCAATTGTTTTTATTCTAAATTCCAGCACATGCAAAAAAAAAGGAAAAATAATATCTTCTAATATCAATCAATCAAGGAAAATAGGAAAAAAAAAGAGAGAAGAAACTGCTTTTACCTTCAATTGAGGCATGAACCAAGGATGTCGACTGGAAACAACAGGATATGGGCACAGGAGAGCTCTGATTGGCAGGGTTACGCATGGCAATCTGCTAAACTTGTTCAAATTAGCGAAATTTCTGAGAATTGAAAAGAAGCTAAGACATCTATTTTCAGTTATTTACTTAGAGGGTAGAGAAGAGCAATGCAAATAGAAAACTATATGAGCCTAAAACATTTCATCCCAAAATACACCACTGAATCTTGTCTAGTAATTTGTTTTCTCATCCTTCTCCAATTCATGGCATTACTAAATGAAGTTTATCTTCCAAAAAAAAAATACTCCCTCCATACTCGTAAAGGAAGTCGTTTAGGACAGCGACACGGTCTCCAAAACACAACTTTGACTTCTTAAATCTATAAAAATATTTATTGAAAAGTGATATATGTATACTTTTATGAAAGTATTTTTCAAGACAAATCTATACATATAATTTTTACATTTTCAAACTCAACAACTTGAGAGTTATTCATGATTTATATTCCCAAGGTTTGACTTAAACATTGTCCTAAACGACTTCCTTTATGAGTATGAAGGGAGTATTGATCAGTGGTTAATTGGGTTAGCTTGTTAACATGAAATCAACAATAAAATGATATGATTGGGCTAGCCTTACTATTGAAACCAAGAATAAAATGATATGATGGGTGAAATGGTCTATTTCCTATGACATTTCTCAATAATACTAATCTACAATTTGGCTGCCATTCTATGAAAGATTGGAAGTGAGAAAGCACCTGGAAAGAGAAAAACCAAATCATGCGAACTCTTAGTTCCAAAAATGCATGGTTGTACCTTCCTGATAGTGTTTTTATTTTCTGGCAGGGCTCTTAATAGGATTTGAACAATTGAAAATGGCCATGCGTGTGCAACAGGAAATGTAAATTCAGTATGAACCCCACAATAGATACAAAGGAAGAATCTGTACAGCAACACTTCTGAACATTTTTGAAGATACAAACGAAAATATAAATTCAGTACGAACCCAGTAATAGATCATAGGTTAGCTCTTGCAAAGTACAAGTACAAAGAAAATCAGAGGAACAAAGATCCCTCTTGGAATTCAGAAGATCTACTCCAATATTCAGAATGACCAATAATAATTCAAACAGTAGATCTCAGAATCAACTTTTTGTACAATACATAATATCATTAGGTTTCAATAATAAATTATGAGAATAACATTTTTTTTCAAACTAAACAGTAGACCACCATATTTTTATCCTAACTGAACAGTAGACCACAATATTTCCATTTCATCTTTCCCCGGGACAGCATATGCTTTCTCTGATACGGCATGAAAAGAAGAGGACTAATGGTTGAAAAATCTAAAATTTGCACTGGAAAATAGAAGTGAATTTGACAATTGGCATCACACGGAAACACTTTATTCAATCATCCAGATCCATTTCACCCCAAATCCAATCATTTTACTTTTCTATCAACCAATAAAACGGTCACAGTGCACGGCTTCATATGGCACAACTACATTATCTAGAAACGTCATAACTCAAGGAAACGTCTATCACCTTGAGAAGAGGTTGACGGTGCTGCATAAATGAAAATATACATGTCACATTTCAGTTAAAAAAAGTGTTCTTTCAGTCCAAGTTGCATAAACACAAAGTCAGGAATTGTAGGATTTTGTAGGTACAGTTTAATGTTTCTTAAAGATGAACTGACATTCATTTACTCAAATCGTAGGTAAAATCTGACCCCGACGCAAGCACAATTCACATGCTATCTTGCGTGCAAAATGGAAACCTTGACATGGTAGTGCTCACATGCTGTTGACATCAATAGGAGGAATAGAGAGCAGGAGATAGAGTAGGCAGTGTTTTACCTGTTTAGTAAATAGTCTTAGGGAGGTGAGTGCGCCATGGACGAGGTTGCCGGTGGTGTAGTCTGTGCCACGTGAAGGATTATCCCGTGCCAGGGCAAGGCACAGAGTATCTTGGCAACAGATGCAGTTTCAGAGTCTTGACGGCAAATGCAGTTACAGATCGCGGATCAACAGATGCAGTTTATATAGTCACCTTGATATGCCTTAGGAGATCTTTCTTCAAAGCCTAAATCCCAGTGACGCTGACCTATTTTTAACATTTACCTCATGAGGAAAACAGGAATCCACAAATCAATGCATACATAAAGCAAAAGTCAAGACCAAGGACAACACTTTAGGTTTTACATCAACTTATAACTCACAAATAACTACAAAAGGTGCATGCATGCATGTAGATTTTACTCTAATCTAGACACCAAAGTGTTGCATCTGCATTTTCTGTCTTAAAATGCTTTCTTTTTCGCTGAATAGTAGCCACTGATGCAATACAAGGATCATAATGGCTCCCTGGTTCTCACTTCCTAGTGGGGCCCTGCATTTCAACAACGTCATGTCCTAACTCCTGATCTTAACAATTGTCTAAACCATCTTACCTTGACTGCTGGGATCTTACATTGTGACACAAAAGAGAGAGATCATTATATTTTCTTTAAATAGCAAATATGGGATAAATAAATGAATAAAGTTCAGAAGTGACACTGCCATGGCACAACCCATAGCAGACGGTCGCCCGCTCGAGGGCCGCCTCGCACTCCATGACAAGGAACCACTACTACGGAAATCAGTATAGGCGCCAGTTAGGAACCGGCTATAGATGACGGTTTCCCCGCCGGCACCAATTGGTGGGCACCTATGCTGGTTTTAGAATCGGCAGCTACAGAGATTATAGATGCCGGTTATTACCCCCAACCGGCATCTATGGGTTAGGGATTTTTTTTAAAAAAAAAAACGTCTTCAAGGAATATAGGAACTGAAGCATCCCGGTGATCTCACCACAATCAGAAGCAAAAACTTACTCCAAGGAAGCAGAAACTTGTACCATCTCACAACAATCTCGAACCCACCATACATACGAAGTAGAAACTTACCACTAATCATCAATCTGATGAGCTGCTGCTCCTCATGAACATCCCGCGCTTACGAGACGAAGCCCTCCTCGCCTACCAGGGAACCCCACCTCCAGATCGATCGGCAGGGCGTCCAGACGTCTGTCGCTAGCGGCACGCACCCTGAATGAACAGAAACCAAATCAGAGAAAAATGAATCCGCACCTCCGCCGCTAGCGGCACAAACCATGAACAAACAAAAACCAAATCAGAAAAAAAAGAGAAGAAATCCCTTGATCATAAGGGCGCACGCACCTTCGTCCCTGGAAGCACACCTCCACCGATCCGCCTCGCCCATGCATCAATCGATCAGCCTCGCCCTGAGCGAATCCCACGAGTCAAGAGATGCGGCAGAGGAGGGATTGCTACGAGGGAAATAGGAGTACCTTCGATTCGACTCGAACTGAGACGGAGGGCAGAGGCGGGAGGGGCGGAGGCCGGGCACCGCGTCGCGCCCTCCAAGACTGCTCGTCGCTGGCCGTGCGTGGGCGCGCGTGACGCGAGGAGGCCGCGCAGAAGGGAGGAGGAGGAGGAGTCCGTCGAACACCTCGCCCGCGAAGGGAGAAGGGATTTGGGCCGCCTCGCCGGCGACGAGCGCGAGGGGAGGAGGCCGGAAGGGGAGGGGAGCCGGAGGGGGAGGAGGAGGGGAGGGCGGTGACGGAGGAGGCGAGGGGGAGGGAGCCGGAGAGGAGGGGAGGGTGCGGCGGAGGAGACGAGGGGCGAAGCGAGGAAGAGTGGAGGTGCGGCCTGGCGGTGATCTGACGACGGGAGGAGCGAGAATGGGCGGCGCGGCTTCGGCGGCGGTGGCGACCTGGCGACGGGAGGAGCGAGAATGGCGAGTTTTTTTTTTCCGGGATAATCGCGAGATTTGGGGCGACCGTGGGGGACGGGAGGTGCGGGGAGAGGAGGCGCGGGTGGGTGCGGGAGGGAGGAGAGGGATCTGGTTCATTGGATTTGAGAGGGTGATTTTGGACCATTCGATATGTGATACGACGAATGATGAACGATTAAAAGAATTTGTTAAACTATAGGGGTAGAACTAAATGATTCCTCCTACACCATAAATTATTACAACAAAAAATAATTCGTAGCAATATATTGTAATGTTACACTGATAATTTTTCTGTGGCAAATAATTATATTTTATTGCAACGATCTATGATCGTTGTTTTATTTAGTACTTTTGTTGCAATAGAAAATGAGATATCACCACAAAAAGTCTTATTGCTGCAAAAAACATGTTCTATCACCATAATTTTAATTTTTTGGCAATTTACATAGTACATGGTACTTTTCACTATTTTTCGTTGCCACAATCAGCAAATTCATTGCAATAAAAAAATTGTCGTCTCATAATTTAACTTAAATTTTTCATATGGACACGGATTGAGACAAATTTTATATGGAAATTATAGCTCTCGACGAGATCTACAATTTTATAGGTGATAACATTTTCATTTAAAATCTTTTAGATATTCAAAACTATGATTCAAATCTCAGTTAGGCACGCTCAAATGGAACGATATATATTTTTCCAATAGAATTGATGCGTAGGTGAGTTGGTAAATGAGAGCATGTATGAAGAATAGGTCTTGGGCTCGAATCCTTGCCAAGACACAATATAAAAAAAAATAGATAGGATGATAGACTAATATTTGAACTTTTAATTTGGTATATAGAACTAATGCCACATATAGAGTGGTGGCAATCATTTTTATTACAACGATGTGAAGTGTTGCAATATGATTTTTTTTGCCACATCCATTCCGTGGCAACATCGAAATTTATTACCACTAAATAAAAATCGTTGCAATAACCTATTGCTACGCTATTTATTACCACGGCTAGCAACGATTTTAAAATTATGGCAACATGTATTTATTGCCATAATTTTAGTATTGATGCCACGATTTTTTTCGTGGTAATGATTTTTCTAGTACAGCAAACTATGGCGACAAATTCCACGATTGCTGAATATTTGATTTTGGATAATTTTAACATAAAATATTCTTTAAGTTTATTTTAAACTTATAATTCTAAGTAGATAATGCGTACCAAGGATCCACTAATAATGCAAGTCTAAAAATCATAGCCTGATTTTCTCTGATTTAAGATGGTGCGCTGTGGCGTAACATGTCATAATTTATTTAGTATTGAAACAAAACAAACATTATTTTGACTTAATTAAAATGCTACAACATTTAAACCGCTTGTAAAGCCAATGTAACATTTAAACACTATGATCAACTAAAGTTCGCTTATTTATAAAAAAAACCAAAACCAATGGACCCCACATGTACGCATGGTGCATGTGGCATTGGGCCATTGAAGTTATAGATGGCCATAAGACCCGCCCGGCACGGCCTGGCCCAGGCACGGGCGAGGCACGGCCCAAGGCGATCTGGCCGGCACGACACGGTCGGCACTTCGGGCCATGCCGTGCCGGCCCACGGGCTGCACCTTAGGCCCAGACACATCCCACCAGTAGTCGGGTCGTGCCGTGCCGGCCCAAAGGCATAGGCAGCCCATCGTGACTTTTTTAAAATAAGTCTATTTTCCTTCCATCCTCTTTGGGATGTGACATATATATAGCTAAATAAGTCTATTTTACGTCCCGACTCTTTGGGCCGTGCCATATAATATGTCTATTTTGCCTCCCTATTCTTTGTTATGTGCCTTACATATGGTTGAGAATAAGTATGTTTCGCATCCCTAAACTTCGGGCCGGGACGTGCCGGCCCAGCGTGCCGAGGTAGCAGCCCAGGCACGGCGCGGCTGTTGGGCCCCGGCCGACACGGGCATGACCGAAGTCGGGCTGTGCTGGGCCAAAATTACCGGGTCTGGGTGGGCCATCGGGCCTCGACCCATATGACCATCTATAATTGAAGTCCATAGTCGGTGTATTTCTAAACCATCTACAATAATGAATCTACTAATTTAAGTGAAAACCAATAACCAGATATTTTAATTCTTTTCAAAATTTATAGGATTTTATAATTTATTAGAATAATCAAGAGAAGTCATAGAGGACTTTAAAGAATGTTTTTTATTGAAATTACTATTGGGCCTCGTCCAATATATAAAGGTAAATTTTGCTATAGTACACTTTGGTTTTGTGGTTTTGGCCGTAGGACACCGCCCAAACAACATAATTTTGGGAGAAAACACTCCGTAAACGTGGTAATTTGTCAATGGACACCGTATCGATTAGAATAATAATTTTCGGTTGAAGGGCACCGCATCGATTAGAATAATAATTTTCGGTTGAAGGGGAGAGAGAAATCGCGTGAAATGTCAAAAATATCCTTGGACCTACACGTCAGCACTGTTATATCTCCTCTCACAATCCTCTCCTTCCAGCGCCGCAACGCATGCCACCGTGTTGGAGCCCCACGTCGGAGCTCGCCGTGGCCTCGGAACTCCTCCTTCTCCTCCACGCCCCAATCCCCAGGCAACGCCGGACGACGACGACAGGGAACGGCGGTGGCAGCACCGATCCAAATCTAATCGGCACAGCTTCGGCAATGCCGCCCTTGTCGTTCTCTTCCCACGCCCGACCTTCTCAGACCTGCTCCGCCGTGGGCGACGTGCGCCCTTCCTTACTCTGCTTCCCCGCGTTGCGGCGCATGCCAGCCTCACTGTCTCGCTCATCGTGGCGGAGGAGATGGCGAGGATAGCGGGAGCGACTGCGGCGGCACTCGCGGTGGGAGCGGCGGAGGACGGCGAGGACGTGGCGAAGTGGCACGGGGCGACGTCGGTCACCGGGGCTCGAGCTTGTCACGGCAGAGGAGATGGCGAGGATGGCGGGAGCGGCAGAGGAGGCGAGGAGGAGAGTCGCGTCGTCGTCGCCAACTGCGGCCACTCCCGCGGCGGAATGTATCCATGGTGCTCGACGCCGGCTTCACCTCCGCCTTCATCCGCGACATCGACTTGTACCGCGCTGAGCCCTGGGACCTCCTGCTGCCGTCGCTGCCGCCGCGTTAGTCCATTATCTTGCATGCTCTGGCCTGAGATCGATTGCGACGACATTGCTTGCGTGCGTGCGTTGGCTTTGATCGATGTGCCGTCGTTGTTGATGTGTGCAGGTGTGGCGGCGGACGGAGCTGAGGAGTAGGAGGAGGAGCGGTGCGGTTACTTCTTCTGCACGAGGAGCTTCAGGTGGCCATCGGGAACGAGGACGAACAGGGCCACGGCGGCATGAACAGGGGCACCCTCTCCATCTCCCAAGGCGTGACATGTGAGAGAGGAGAGAGAGCAGTGCTGTCATGTGGGCCCAAGGATATTTTTGACATTTCACGCGATTTCTCTCTCCTCTTCAACCAGAAATTATTATTCTAATCGGTGTGGTGTCCATTAGCAAATTACCACGTTTATGGAGCGTTTTCCTCTAAAAGTGAGTTCCGGCAGTGTCCTACAACTAAAACTACGAAGGCGAAGTGTCCTGCAGCAAAATTTGTCATATATAAAATACTATAGGATGTTTGATGGACTTTTAATGTGTTTCCTCTAATTTCTTGGGAGGCGGCATGCCTCTCAAGATAGATCAGATAATATCATTTTGAGGCTTCACTATTTAAAAGCATTGGGAGTAAATGTTGTAAATAATAGATGAGTATCCAGCCGTGTTGATGCGGGAAATTAAGTTACATAATATGTATAAATAAGATGCAATATAATTATTAAAACTAAAACAAATTGATACTTATGAATTTTGAGCCTAAAAATAATTGAAATTGCATAGTGTTATGAGAGAATAAAGAAGAGACAATTTAAACCATAGATCTATCGTATAAAGGCTAGAAATAATTAAGGTGACGTGGCTTAATGAGAGAAGAGAGAAATAGCGTTAACTTAGTGGGGATGAACTATATAAGTATATAGGATTACTCACAATCAGATTTAGCCCCTAGCAACGTATGTCCAAAAGTTATATCTACGTATATTTAGATACTTCCCCTATTCCAAAGTATAAATATTTCTAGCTATGAATCTGGACAGACTATTTTCTAGTTTTATAGCTACAAATTGTTATATTTTGGGACGGAGGTAATAATAAATATTGTAAATGTTATTATTTCTTTCA
The DNA here is from genome assembly GCF_000147395.1 of Oryza glaberrima. Classification (NCBI taxonomy): domain Eukaryota; kingdom Viridiplantae; phylum Streptophyta; class Magnoliopsida; order Poales; family Poaceae; genus Oryza; species Oryza glaberrima. Next base: position 9,364,272 of record NC_068329.1, read on the forward strand.
AGAAATTTTATATTTTATTTAGCTACAAATATATAAAATGATAATATAATCTATATGGTCAAATGCCTTTTTTCCTTAACTACTTGAAGGTATATGTGCACACCAGATCTCAAATATAGTTGAGTTGATGTACAAACACCTCATTACACTACTAAAAAATAATTTTCTCAGGCGACCTGATGTGACCAAGGCACCTATCTCTTTTGCCGGTGATTCTTTGCAAATTTGTGTCAACCAAATTGAAGAGAGAAAATCAATTAACCCTGCTACTGGTTTGATGCAGAAAAAAACTAAAGGAATACATATATGTTGGGTTAATACGTGTGGTGGTTTGATTGGGGATTCCTAACGCGCGCGTACGCTGTCCCGTCACTAACCATAGGATTAGTACTAATAATAACATGATTAGTGATTAGTGCTAATCATAATTAAGTACCTATAATAACTTTTTTTTTCTAATAGATTGAAAACTTTCAAGTTAGATTTAAAAACTTTCAACTTACGATTTAAACTTTGAAGTCAAAATTTGAAATCTTTCAACTCAAAAATTTTAAAATTTTTTAACTCGAAATTTAAATTTACAAGATAAATTTTGAAAACTTTCAATTTCAACTCGGATTTGAAAACTTTCAACTCGAGTTTTTAAATTTGAATTATAAAAAATATTTTTTATTAAAAATATATTATAATAAAAAATTGATAACTTTCACTGCATCCTAAATTAATCAAGATAAAAACATAAAAAAAGAAAGATCGTATAGATACATGCATGCATGTGTGGGACCAAGGTGCATGCATGTGTGTGTAATGCATCTGCACAGATGAAGACCAAGGTGCATGCATGCATGTGCAGTTGGCTTGTGGCGCGTCTGCCCGAGATATCAATTGCGGGTTTGATTATCCTAATTACCAAGGTCATTAGCACTGCAGCCGGATTATTATATTATTTCTCTTGCATGTAGCGGTCAGGTTGAGTCAGTTTTTTTTATGCATGTATTCTGATAGTTCCTGAGTCTTGGGTCCAATTTGGACTAGCTAGCGTCGTCGGTGTCCATCTGTGGTAGGTCTGCGAGCCTCAGAGCCTGACCTGAAAGCCTACGTATCTTTTAATTGGTCGATCACGATTAATTAGCAGAGGGATTAGATTGGTTTGTTTGGTTTCGCCGAGGGTTTCTCCCCGAGCGAACAAAAGATGGCGCCCATCTTTCTTTCATTGAAAGATCTTGTCACCGGTTTGGTTGGTAGAAGAGCAACTGCTGTGGGAGGTTTTCTGTTGGTGGTGCTACTCGGTTCTATAAGTTTCTCTCCTTTCTGATCGTGTTTGCTTAAGCACCGGTAGAAGTATCATTTATCTAGGGTTTGGAATACAATAATTAAGTCAGTCTGGTAGATATCTATTGAGTTACTCAGTTCTGAGATCAGCTAATTAATTTATCGATTATCGTTGGTACCGTGATTGAGAGGGAAAATTCAGGGTACTTTGCTGCCAGGTGCTCATCACGACCAAAATGGGTTTTCGCAGGGGCTAACAGCTGGAGACCAAAGGCTAGTGAAGATGAAGTATTTTCCACGTGGTTGCCAACCACCAGCTTTATTCCATTTCCGCTAGCGGCTTTCATAAGGCAAACGCCAATGAAATATCTCTTCACTAGAAGCTCCTTTGATGAATGCTGCCAGCGAAAATAATCTTCGCCTGTGGCGGGCCTTAAGCAATGTGGTCCACCTATGTATATATTTATTTTTTTTCCAAACCAATATGATCGGGAAATCGATAATAAGTTTTTTTTTCATTATTGATTGATGAAACCACAACTGAGTGCACTTTTGATTGTAGTTGTTAAAATGTCCATGCAAAATTAATTATTTTATTAATAAGGTGCAGCGAGCAAATAGCTAGCATATTGGGCTAGCTGGCCTTACAATTAACTGCAAAATGACATGGCAATGGGTATTACTAGCTACTAGCTATACCATTGACCTTGCTCTAACGTGATTATTTTTACCGCCCGTGACGAGCTACATTATTAAGCCTGCTTTTATCCCACATGGGACGATAGTACAATAATGGACCAATATATAAGAAATTTTGGGAAAAGAGCTTCCATCAATTTTCTTGTCCGCATTATTTAAAAAACTAGGAAGATAGCCCGCGCATTAGCGCGGGTATGTATATTATTTTGTTTCATAAATAGTTCTAACAAAATAAGGTTAAATTAAAGTAAGGTCTCTTTCGTTTTAATTGAATTTTTATTGTTTACTTTTTATTTAAAAAGTCTCCAAAAATTTGAATTGATCGTAAATTTATTTTTTTACATCATGCTAGCTCTCTTTTTAATTGATCAAATATACATATCTTATATAGAATTTCTTTGTAATATGTGAGACCCTATCTTAAAATAATAATTTATTAGGAAAAATATGACTTTTAATCATATTATTGTAAAAAAGGTTACTGATTTTGTATTCCCATGGAGGTTGTGGAGAAACCCATGCAGCTACTTTAAAGGGTAGGAATTTACTGAATTCGTTGATTTATCGTTGACCTTTGCCTCTTGGTATGCTTAATATGACTTTTGTTGCTTATGTGGCATGTTTTATGAGTATGCTCTACTATATATCAATTGTTGCTTTGTTCTAAGCGACGAACAATTTAGCACAGTACAATATAAATGGGGACAGATCCATCTTCATAAACTTGAGTTGTGTTATATACAATATAAAGTTGTAGCTCATCAGAGAAACTTGCCATGGTGATGAAAATCTCCTACAACCGCGAGAGGTGTTGTAGAATTTTTTTTCCACCGTGCATCGCATTCATGGGGGAGGTGACGTGGGCTTGACCGCATGAGGCTATGGTTAATTAGATCAAACTAATCTAACGGTTGAGGCCCAGGTTGTTCTCTTTTGATGAAATATAAATCCAATAGCCTCAAATAACGGATCATCAATTTAAGTGAAAATCCTTATCATAATTTACATGATTTTTGTAATTTATTATAGCATCATATGATGGCTTATGAGTGTATGTAGGATGCCATGTGATGGATTATAAGTGTTTGTAGAACGTTTAATGGACTTTTATATAAAAAGTTGCGTGTTTGTGTAACTATATTGCCTCCCCTCTATTGAATTTACAATAATAATGAACAATGTACATACTGTAGATATAATGTTGTCACATTTAAATTTTTGCTGTAATTAACAAAATAATTTGTCATATGTTGGTGCGATCTTGGTACATTTGATCATTCTTTGTCAAGACGTCACATAGGGGCGTGGAGTGAGGTTCGGATGATTTTTCTTTTTAAAAAAGATAGATCTAACAATATAAAATCGATTTAAATAGAAACCGATGGTCGAATGTTTTATTTTCTCTAATTTAAGAGGGCCATGCAGTTATTTAGAAATATTTGTACGATGTTTAACGTACTAAAAATAGAGGATAGAGATAGAGCTTGCTATATCTAGTAGGTTGATGTCTATCTATGGATTTTTTAGGCTAAAAAATAATTTTAATTATTATGGAAATAAGAAAAGAAAGGAACGGAGGAGGGAAGGTAGGTTAGGTACATACGTGAGAACGCCGTGCAGAGGTGTGGACAGAGCGATATTTTTTTTAAGATAGATCTAATGATCTAAAATAAAGGGCTCACTAATTTAAATGAAAATCGACGACCAAATTTTTCTGTTTATAGGGTGTCACATGACGACTCGAGAGTGTTTATAGGATGCCACGTAATGAATTATAAATGTTTGTTGGAAGTTTAGTGGAAATTATGATCTTCAAGGTATCTAATTATTGATTTTTTTATATACTAGTAATATGTCCATGTGTTGCACCGGGTTGTGGTATGTTGGATAAAGTTTAACTCAACTATTGTTTGGAGCACTCCAATGTGGCGATAAGCATGGGTGACTTGTATAGTAATCGCAGAGGTATTTTTATTTTGAATAATTATTGCACTGTACACGTGTATGGTTCGAAGAATGTGATGCGTTAACCTAATGATTGTACCACGGGAGGAATAAACAGTGAATGTTCCGATCACTTTCACGCAAAAAGAGGACGGAAGTTTGTTTGATTAAATAGGTAAGTTTTAGACCAATAATAATCAGGACGGATAAAATAATACTTTTATAATGGTCATACGTGCTTTCTTACCCTGTCAATTATTATGTTATTAGAGCATGTACAATATTAGGCTATAAGCCGGTTGCAAATATATTTTAAGAAGTTAAATAGAGAAAGAATAAGAGCGGGCTACAGATTTATAGACAGCTGTAGCACGGTACACAGTGTGAGTATGACAGGTGGGATCACGGGACACAGTGTGAGTATGACAGGTGGGATCAGGTATTCAGGTATTAATAGTGTAGTATGTAACTATTGTATGAATGAGCTATTAGATTAGCTATAGATGAATTAGAGTTAGTAGTTGGCTATACTATCAAACTTGCTCTTGCGTGTGAACCAGGTCCCAAAATCATATGTGGACTCGGGTGGAGATCGACCGTGTGACATTTGGATGATCGATAGCGCGCATAATCTTAATATGTCGTGTCTCACGAATTTTTTTTTATTTTTTTACAATCGACATTTTTTTACGTCAAACAAATATTAAAGTGGAAGTTTCCTGTGTGTTTTATGTCAATGATAAAAATCAATAATAAAAGAAAATACCACTCGTCTGTGATACTGAAGTTTAAGTTTGTACGTATATCTAAACATTTTTTAGTGGAAATCAATTCCGTGGATTAGCACTATCTAGGAACTTGACCGTTGTAGTTTTCTTTTCTTTTTTTTTAAAAAAACGAAAGCTCGTAGTTCATTACCGAGAGCAAATATCTGTAGCCGGTCGGAGTGCTTCCTTCATTTCTCTCGCTCTCTCCTCGTCTTTCTCCGTCTCTCTCTATCGCCGGCCATATCCACCACTGCTCCAGGCTCTTTCCCTTACTGCTGCAGTTCGGTGATGAGCGTATTGGGGCAGCGCCGCCCCTCTGCTGCTCCGCTGGCCCCTTGGAGCTCGAGTCCGCACGGATCCCTTCGTCTCTCCGCCCCCCTCGCGCGGATCCGCCGTCGGCGCCTGGATTCCACCGTCTCTCCACCCTTCTCTCGCGCAGATCCGCCGTCGGCGGCAATAGGAGGGGCTGATCCGGCGACCTCTTCCCCTCTCGCACGGATCCCGTCGCGCCGGCGACGACGGGAGGGGTGGATCCGGTAGCCTCCCCTACGGTGACGACGACGATGGGTGGACGCTACCTCCATCGCTCCATCTGCCAGCGACGGACATCCTTGATTCGCCGTCAACCCCAGCCACTGCCGCCCAGGTACTCTTTTTTTTTAAGACAACATCTGAGAATTCCCTCTAGTCACAACCTGAAAGTACTCTCATGTCAAAAGTAAGTGATTTGTTTAATCCTTTAGTTGGTCAGTCGGCTGAAGAGCTGGTCTGTAGCATTTTTTGGTCCGTTGATGCTAATCGAATCATACAAATAGCACTAACTCCTGGTAGCGAGGAACTCAGGATGTTGTAGCATGGCAACATACTAAATCTGGTATGCTCACTGTTCGATCGGTTTATCATGCACAATGCAATCATAAGTTCTGCAATCAGGATAGGCAATCTGAGAAGGTAGAGCAAACATGATTTAGATAAGGTTTATTTTGTTATGCGGCTTACAAAAACATATTTAATTTTGAATTGATTCTTTTATTGGTACATGCAGTGATAATATGAACTTATTCCTTTTGATGATAGTACCTGTTCATCTAATTAATTTTATACCACACAGTATCCTGAGGGAAGGCTTCATATTTGCTAAGTGAGTTGCGTTTTTTTATATGTGCTATTGAATTGAAGTGAGCAAATATTGCTGTCGCACATACAGGTCTGTTGTTCTTCCATCCTTCTTAGTGATTTTTACCTCCAGATGTTTATATATAGATAGAATAGACAATTCTAAGGTACCTCTTTAGAGATAACATTCTCTTTTGCCTTATTTTACTATCGTTTGTGTCTGCCTTCAAAATAAATGTTCTGAATATTCAGATAGTTTAAATGGGGTATCTATATGATTTATATGACTTAGGAAATTAGAACTGTTACAAACAAATTTCTTGATTTTTTTTCCCATCACCATAGTGCGGTAATTGTCTAGTTTTTTGGCCTTCTCAGATGAAATTGATCTTGCATTCTTACATTGGTAAAGAAATATTTTCTTTGTTGGTTTAAACTCGGCTTGCTTTTGCATGAGCGAATGTACTATTTTGGTAGATACATCACATGCATAATTAAAGACAGTATAACGTACCATGAACAGTGAGTGCATCAGCAAGTTATTATGAGCCAATGCATGTTATGACTTAGTGATAACATTAAAAAAGTAGGCAAGCATGCATGGAGTAGAATTTTTTGAGTTATATAAATCTAATGAAATTGTAATTGCATTCAGGTTGAGTACAATGATAACCTGGAATCGACATTGATTGGAGGTGGCTTGGCACCCTAGAGGAAAAACCTTGTGATTTGTATTTTTTTTGTGTGCTTCTATTATTTCTATATGTATGTCTTGCCTGAGAAATCTGTAAAATCGTGATCGGGTGAGCGCTAAAAATAGTGGAAGAAAGAAGAAAAGGAAAACGGAATAGCAAGAGCCGGACTCCTGGTCGCAGTTGGGGCAAACCGGAGTAGGAGTGGGGGTGCACCTGGGCTTGTGGGCTTGTGGTGCACCTGGACTTGTGGCTCTATGGGCTTGTGGCTTGGACCTGGACTTGTGGGTTTGTGGAACACCTGGACTTGTGGCTCTATGGGCTTGTGGCTTGGACCTGGACTTGAGGAGGTGCACCTGGACTTGTGGCTCTATGGGCTTGTGGCTTGGACCTGGACTTGTGGGTTTGTGGAACACCTGGACTTGTGGGCGCACCTGGACTTGTAGCTTTATGGGCTTGTGGCTTGGACTTCTGGCCTGGCCTACTGGGCTGGCGCTAGAGAAAAGTGAAAAACCGAACAAAATCGGATCCGTGAAAAAAGCATGTACGGGCGAAAAAAATTACGCACGGACGAAAAAATTGGTGACTAAAGGAAAAATCCGAATATTTATATTAGTTAAGATGTTGTTAATAAAGGAGAGAAAGTAAGGGGGGAGAGAGAGAGAGATACATAAGTACGTACGTGCACATTCATACATACATGACGTGAAGGGGTGGGAGGTGGGTATTTTCTTTTTTTTATATTGCTAAGATAAATTAATGGTAGAAAATAATTGGTCTATCATATTTAAGTTGAAATCAATGTTTTTTTGTTTTTTCTTCGTAATTTCTGTGATTTTCTCTAATTTATTAGTGTGTTAATTGACGGCTAAGGAGCTCATTTAGTTCCCGGTTATTGAAACACAAACGAAGTAATCATTAAGACAATAGTTTCACGTGACAACTTTTTTTAATTAAAATATAGTTGATATGGATGTGACATTTTTATAGATAAAATACATCATATGCTTTATAAAATTTTAACATGGAACAACTAGAGAAAATAAAATAAAGGTGTAGGATTGGTTGCTTTCTTTACCGTAGGTGAAAACGTGCATACATATATGTTCTTTTTTATTTTTTTTCAAACAAATAGTCTTTTTTTGTTTTTCTTTAGCACAAATAGTGCGTAGTTTTTCCTTACGTAAGTTTGCACGTGCGTGCATATGGGCTGGTGGGGATGCCCTGACGTGGGCTGATGGGTGATAGGAGAGGGAGGTGAAAAAAAACAATTCTAATGGTAATTAAAATGGTGGGTCTAACTATTTGTTAAGATGACACACGGTGGTTTAGGAGTATTTGTAGGACTTTCACATGGTTGCTTATGAGTAATTGTAGGAAGTTTTATAAACTTTAGTATTATTTATGATATAATAGAAGATAATAGATGTCAATTTTTTAAGTTGGAAAATCAAACACCCTCCCAACAAACCTTGTACTAGTGTGTAATTATCCGATGGCGATCAGAAATAATTCAGAAGGGTGAACCACACGCGTTAGGTCCTGTGCTTAGTAACATTTAAGTCGCCAACTACCGCTGAGAAATGACGCTATCATTTAACAAAATAGAAATATACTCCCTCTGTCAAAAAAAAAAAAAAAAAGACAAACCCTGATTTCCGTGTCCAATGTTTGGCCATTCGTCTTATTTAAAAAAATTATGAAAAAAATTAAAAAGACAAGTTACGTATAAAATATTAATCATGTTTTATCATCTAACAATAATGAAAATACGAATTATAAAAAATTTTTATATAATACGGACAGTCAAAGTTGGACACGCAAACCTAGGATTTGCTTTTTTTTTTTTTTTTTTAAACGAGGGAGTAAGAAACATGGAGTGGTGTCTGCCACCAGCAACCTGAGACGTACGTGTTGTCACATGGAGACTTGTTGGAGTGAGTAGTAGCAGTAATGACGGCAGCAACTAGCAAGAACGTCGTCGTGCTGTTCCCCTTCCCTGGCCATGGGCACCTCGCCGCCTTCTTGTCCTTCGCCGGCGTCCTCCACCGCGCCCTCCCAGACGTCGCCATCACCCTCGTCTCGACGCCACGCAACGTGGCCAGCCTGCGGCGAGCCACGTCGGCAGGACATGACTCCTTTCTATTACACGAGCTGCCGTTCGTGCCGGCCGACCATGGCCTCCCGGCGGGCTGGGAGTCCTCCGACGGCGTCCCCCACAATCGCTTCCCGGACTTCCTCGAGGCCTTGGAGGTGCTCCAGCCGGCCTTCGACGACTTCGTCGCCGGCGCCACCGCCGCCGGCGACGTCGCTGTCTGCGTCGTCTCCGACCCGTTCTTGGCGTGGACGGTGACCGTCGCGCGGCGCCGCGGGTGCGCCCACGCCTTCTTCGTGTCGTGCGGCGCGTTCGGCAGCGCCGTCGTGCACTCGCTCTGGAGCCACCTCCCCATTCGCCCCGACGAGGCCGGCCGGATCCTCCTACCGGAGTACCCCGACGTGGTCATCCACAGGTCGCAGGTGTCCAGCAACGTGCTCCACCCGCCCACGGCCGTGAAGCACCGCGTCGAGGCGTTCTTCGGGCGGCAGATACAGCTGGGGTACAAGACGGACGCGCTGCTCATCAACACCGTGGAGGAGTTCGAGCCCACCGGGCTCGCCATGCTCCGGCGAACCTTCAGGCTCCCGGTAATTCCAATCGGCCCACTCGTGCGCGCCTCCACCAAAACAACCTCGCCGGAGACGGACGCCACAGCCGGCGCCATCACCAGTTTTCTCGACTCCCACCCTCCGTCGTCGGTGCTCTACGTATCGTTCGGGTCACAGTTCTCCATCCAAGCAGAGCACATGGCGGAGCTGGCCGCCGCACTGGAGGCCACCGGCCGGCCGTTCGTCTGGGCCGTGAAGCCGCCGGACGGGCACAACATAAACGGCGAGATCCAGCCGAAGTGGCTTCCCGACGGGTTCGAGGAGAGGGTGACGGCGACCAAGAAAGGCCTCCTCCTCCATGGATGGGCGCCGCAGGTGGGGATCCTGGCGCATCACTCCACAGGAGCGTTCCTGAGCCACTGCGGGTGGAACTCGGTGCTGGAGAGCATGACGCACGGCGTGCCGATCATCGGGTGGCCGCTCGCCGGCGATCAGTACTACAACGCCAAGATGCTCGACGAGGAGTGGGGGGTGTGCCTCCGCGTGGAGGGGGCACGGGGGGACATGGACATGAGTGCCATTATTGTGGACAAAGCGACGCTGGTTGCCGTGGTGGAGACGGTGATGTCTCCAACGGCGAAGGCGGCCGAGATGCGGCAGCGGGCGAGAGCGATCAAGGAGATCATGGAAGCTGCACGGGAGGGTGGACATGGCTCGTCGGCAAATCAGGCATTGGAGGAGTTCTTCAAAACAATGAAGCTGAACGGCTGAAGTTGGAACAAAATCCAAGGTTACTTATTTACTATGCTAGCCGCTGTGTTATTCTGAATCATTTGTTATTACTTACCACATCCACAATGTTGCATGTAAAATGATCTTAAGGAATAAAGTAATATATTTGTTTTACCTCTATCATTGGGAGAGTAGCCATGAAGATAATATTTTTAAGGGTAACCTTGAGCTTAAAGTTATACCATAAGAAATACAAAAGTATTTTATACATTTGCAACATATATAGTATCTTTGAAATCATAGGTGAATAGAGTTTTTTTTTTCTTAATTAGTGGGTTCCACCTTAAGATCGAGAAGAAACATATTGTTGCATGTGTTATGGCATTATTTAGTAATGAAGATATATTGTGAGATGACATGTGTGTATGATGGTAAAATTTTCGCCAATTAGGATAGAAGGCTCACCATCATCTGAAATTATTTTATCAGAACCACAAATGATAAAAATAATATTAAATGCTCATAAAAAAGATATAATGACAATAATGTTTATTTTAATCAGGGATTTCTGCGTATATAGTTTTAAGGCAAATTTTGCTATAGGACATCATGACTTTGTGATTTTAACTCTTGGACACCGCACAAAGTCACTTTTGGGGGAAAACACTCTCAAAACATGGTTATTTGCCAGCGAACACCGCACCCATTAAAATAATAATTTCTGGTTGAAGAGGAGAGAGAAACCACGTGAAATGTCAAAAATATCCTCGGACACACATGTCAGCTCCTTATCTCTCTTCTCTCCTTCTCCCTCTCCCTCTCCCTCTCCCTCTCCCCTCCCCTCACCGACAGCAAGCAGCAGCGGCAGCATGCAGCGGCAGCAGCAGTCGGCAGCGGCGGCAGCAACAGCAGCGGCAGCAAGCAGCACAGCAGTAGCATCGGCAGCGGCAGCAGCGGCAGCGGCAATCGCGGCAGTAAGCAGCAGCGGCAGCAGAAGCAGAAGCACGCTTCACGCTATATTCAACGGGATTTGCACGGATTGGTTAGAGTGCCAGAAAAATAAGAGATGAAATCCGCTTCGAATCCACGCAATATTCAACGGGATTTGCTCCGATTTTTGAGGGGAAAGAAAGAGAAGGATAAGGGGAAGAAATCCCCTCAATCAATGTTTGAACGAGCAACGGGATCGGCCGAATTTAGAGGGGGAGGCGGTGATGTGGCGTACGGGCACGAGAGCTGGAGGTTGAAGATGTACAGTAGCGCGAGGGACAGAAATTAGACTTTAGATGTGCAGGGTAATTTGGTCCGGTCCTGTCAAAATGTGGGCCCGCTCAAGCCTAGTCAGCACGAATACACTAAACAAATGGGTGCGGTGTCCTCTGGCAAATAGCTATGTTTTAGGAGTGTCTTCCCCCAAAACTCATTTCTTGCGGTGTCCTGGAGCTAATTCCACGAAGTCGCAATGTCCTGTAGCAAAATTTGTCTAGTTTTAATAATCTCTTGAAATGCTCACATTTGCAGAAAAGGGGAGATATCCAATGGAAAATAAATTAAAAATATATCTGAATTTTAACAAATACATGGCCATTCCATCCAAGCCAAACAAACACATATTCCATCCAAACAAACATATGGCCAACGGGTTGAATTTGCGGAAACGGGTTGTATAGAATTTTAATAAACACATAGCCAACGGGTTGTATATGTTCCATCCAAGCCAATAATTTTAACTAAAACTAGTTGGATGCCCGTGCGTTGTAATGAGAAAAATTGCATGTACCCATTTGAAATCATCACTTAAATTATCATAAGTATAAATCACACCATGTCACCTACTACCTCATGGTAGGATTTTTTTCGTGAAATTGCTGTATGTACGATAACTTGTTGCGATTTTGGTACGATCCAGTTATGCATGATAATTGACTTGGCCAGAAAGTGCGAGGCAAAGAGGCGTCGTGCTTGCACATTATTCTACAACAATACGCTCGCCCTCCTAAGCATGTGCAGTGCACATTTCCACAACATATATATGCTAGATAATATATAAACCTATAAAATTTGGAAATATTGTCATATACAAATTCATGGCCCATTGCCAAAAGACTCGAAAATAAAAACCCACCAAAATCTTTATAAATTCTATATACACAAACACTTTGATATATAAAGATCTTTACAAGTAGTGCATTTGTTATTTCCTTAATACAACCATTGGCATGACAAAAATTTATATTCCATAGAAAAAATAATTTACTTCAGCCTATCATGGTTCCACACTATGCCAACTTTTATCATCTAATCCACATTACTCTTTCAGAACTCAGATGTTCTATACAAATCAGTCGATTATTGCTTAGCATATTCCAAAATTGTATTGGTTTCCTAAAACATCTATATGCAAGCAGAGTACATCAACTGCGTTTATGGGTCCAGATGGCAAACTGCATTTGAAAAGTGGCAGTATACATAAATTCTGTCAAATTCTAGTGTGCAATTCATGAAGCATTTGGCGATCAAATGCCATCAAACCATACCAGATGCAAAGCTTAAGCAGTACATTGGCCAATTTGACTTAACCACAAAAGAACATGAAGTTAGGATCCGAACAACCAGCAGAAGAAAAGATTTGCACCAGGTTTTTGACTATAACCACCAGCCCGCCCAATGACCTAAAAATAGGTGATATTAACTTTTTTAGCTAAATTCACTTTTTGTTATGTGTACTCATGGTCTGCAATTTCCAGTGTTCATGCTTCAAGTTCAAGTTGGCCTTTTTAGAGCGAAATGATTCCTATCTTATTTCTAAGAATAATTCAGAATAACCACATCTCTTCAAGCTGGACCTGCTGTTTGCTGCCATACACCTGTATGGACTGGACAGAGTTGGAGGCTTGGAGTCCAGGAGTTGCTCGGCATCGACATCACTGTCTGTTTGTGTCGCGCGCAAGGATTTGTGGAGAAGAATCGGGAAGAATAGGGATAGATTGGATTATAGTAGATGAAATAATAAGGAACAGTCCTGAACCAAAACGGCGCGACGCTCTCCGTCGCACTGAGAAGGCAGGCCGACGGGCACTAAGATAAATCTTGACCTAATGCCTAATTGACTAAGGATAGGATCTCCTCCTTATATAGATGGATGATTCATTAATCTAGTCCTAACAAACCCTAACTCTATCTAATGGGCCTAGGACTCCCGGCCTAAAGTCCGTGACATTACTTCCCTCTTTTTGAGCAGCAGCACACCCGGCTAGACTCAAACGGAACACCATACCCTAAACTAAAACTCTTAAGCCTTTTACATCTCGGCTTTTATGAAAAACAAAAATAAAAAACAATTCATGCGCAGGAGGACCCCAACCTGAGCCTCCTAAGGAGAGGAAAAGCCCTTTCCATGATCCAAATCGGAAGGCTCAGACCAAAATTCCTTGGCTCAAAATATGAGAAAGATCAACCTTTGCATCATAGGCCAATGTGGAAACCACCTAGCCCAACTGAGAGAGGGCAGAAACCCTATCTCCTTTCCTTTCAGGAGACCACACCGCTAGGAGCGACGCAGCCGTGGTCGATCCGCCAACTTCGCGAACCAGCACGTGGGGCTGGCACGATCTGCGCCATTGCGACACGTGAATGCCACACCTACCCGTCGCGCCTGCGAATCGCGCCGCACGCACGTCGCCAAGCTCTGCTCCAACCATCACTGGTACGTGCGCCTCCACCTGCGGAAACAAAGCCGCATCGCCGGAAAATAGCGCCTGCAAACCAAACGCCCATACCATGTTGTATCGCCGTTGAAGTGGAAATCGCCGCTGTTGAGGGCGCCAACGGCGATGGCACCATTGCCAGTCCCAACGGCGAGGTCGAGGTTGCGTTGCCACTCCCAGACTTGGCGCCGCCGGAAGAGGAAACATGAGCACCTCGCCACGAGTCACGCCGCCCCCGCGTGGTTGCAGCGTCACCGCTAAATATTGCCGCCATCTGTGCTGCTTGAAGATGCGCCCTCGCGAACGCAAGGCCACCGCATGCCGGTATAATGGTTCGGCCTCCTCAATGAAAGCCGCCGGCTTGGCTGACTGAGCTGCCATGGCCCGGAGTTGCGCCGCCAAGTCCATCATCTTCTTCGAGATCTCGACAAGGCCTTCGCTGATGTTGGGAACCGTAGCGATCTCGGGACCCATGGGCACAGAACCAAAGCTCTGATACCAAGTTGTCACGTGCAAGGATTTGTGGAGAAGAATAGGGAAGAATGGGGATAGATTGGATTATAGTAGATGAAATAACAAGGAACGGTCCTGAACCAAAACGGCGCGACGCTCTCTGTCGCACTGAGAAGGCAGACCGACGGGCACTAAGATAAATTTTGATCTAATACCTAATTGACCTAGGATAGGATCTCCTCCTTATATAGATGGATGACTCATTAATCTAGTCCTAACAAACCCTAACTCTATCTAATGGGCCTAGGACTCCCGGCCCAAAGCCCATGACAGTTTGATTAAATATATAGCCAATAGTGTGTATTGACATGTATGCAATGAAGTTTATTGATCTCAAAGATCTAAGTTATCTTTTAAAAATTCCATGAGTCCATGGCCCAAAAGGTGACTGTGCTCTTGGAAAATGATAAATAGAGATATTCTAAACCATGGGATTAACAGTATATGAGATGCCTAAAGGTTTAACTGAAATTATTTATGTTCATTCTGGATCATATGAAAAGGTCAACATGGCTTAAGTGAATTTTTATTCTTCAAAGTATATGAGAAGATATAAGCATATATAATCATTGTGCGCTGACAAATCTTAAAATTTGACATCAGACACACTCTGTAGGGGAAACAAAGAGAAATTGGTTTAAACTTCTCTGTAGGGGAAGGGGCGAGAGGATGGCTGGCTTAATGCTGCGAATTGGATAATTTGTGGTAAATGCCAGTACAATTGCAAACTACCTTTCATGAGATATAAATAACCATTTAGCTTTTGCGTGGTTCGTCGCCCAACTTTCTTTTGTGTTTCTCATAACCCCTAGGAAGGCTGTTGGGATAATGTGAAAAGAAAAAAGTCCACATTATAAAAACCAGTAAAGCCAATCATAGCGTCTTCAGTGCTCTGAAAATATCAACAAAAGCATTAAAGCAGATCACCAGCTAACACGTTAAAACCCTAGTCATCATGCAAACCAGGACAGGTTTATATGGACCATTCGCAAGAAAGTCAGAGGAGCATATATATAGACAAGGTAGAGTAAACCTTAATGAGTGAAGATATATAGCCTAGCCATGTGACGATCCGTTTTTTTCTTCATAACCTCAGACTCTAAAAGTCCTACAGTATTAGTCAATCAATTTACCGTACAATAATGTGCTTGCTGCAATCCTTCCGAATTTAATAAAGGAATCGAACTATCAGAGTCTGAAGTCAAACGATAAAAATAGTATCAGTGCTTGTTGCAAATGTTTTTAACTGTGCTTATAGTACTGTACAATGTGGAAGTAGATGGAACAGCCGACGTGGTACTAGTCATCCGCTGCGGCGACGTAGAGCACGGTGCTTGCGAGGTCGCTCACCGGTTCATGGCGATGTTGGTGTCGCGCCCTGCTGCGTGAACCACCCGACATGCACGGTGGAGAACCCCGCGCTGTCGAGCGAGTCGTGTAGACGTGCAGTACCATCCGTGGAGGCTGCGGGGAGGGTTCCCCTCTTGCTCCCATGTAGCCGGGGATTGACGCGGCACAGCGGCGGTTGGGGGCGGATGCCGGGGACTGGCGCGGAGATAGGGAGGCGGTGAGGTGGGGAGAAGGGATATCGAGAAGGGGTTGGAGGGCATGATGCGGTGGGGGAGGAAGAGCTATGGGGCGACGGTGAGTGGCCAGCGGGATGATGCACGACGACGATGTGGCGGCGACGGGACGACGACGGCCGGAGAAGGAGGGAGTGGGTTGTGGGATAGGGAGGGGATCTGCTAGGGAGGTGGAGCGACGACGAGGGATCGACGGAGGATAGGCACTTGGGATCAGGGCGGCGTTGGGGAACAGAGGTCGTGGCGCTTGGGATCGGGGTGGCGTCGGGGAACAGAGGTCGTGGCATTTGGGATCGGGGCGGTGTCGGGGAACAGAGGTCGTGGCATTTGGCGGAGAGGCTGTGTCGGTTGCAATAGAGGAGCAGCGCTTGGCAGAGGCGCAAGAGGGCAAGGGGAATGGGGATGGAGGCGAGGAGGGACTGGGCGATGCTAGATTCTAATGGTGAGGAGACTCAATGATGTCGACGGCGGCGGCGGCGTTGCAAGAGGGAAAGGGAGGAGAGGAGAAATAGGAAAAGTACGAATGGGGGTACGGAGAACGAATGTGTCTATTTGAAGCGGGTCGACGTACGTCTACATTGGCTTCACCATCATCACTACGGATTTTTTAAGTAGTAAAGATAAAGATAAAGATAAATATATGGTTTCTGATTTTAAAAAAAATGTAACATGCATCTATACATATACGATCTCATGGAAGGCCCGCTGTTGATTGTAGCAAAATCCCACAGAAACATTGCAAAAATACCAGTTGATTGTAGCAAGATCCCAATCACAATAGATGATGGCAAATGCATGCCAACACCATCATGCTAATATCAATGTTTTGTTTAATATTTCCTGGCCTACTTTTAATCTCGTCCTCCTTGCCCTCTACATGCAGTAGGACCAGCAAACTTGAAACAAAAACGGAATCCAGAACAAATATGGATCCCCTTGCACTGTTCTCACACAAAACACATAAAAAAACAGAAACTTCTGCCCCTGGCACAGTAATCAGGACGATCTTTTTTTTCTGGAGCTTATAAAAAAGATGCATACAAATT
This sequence comes from Oryza glaberrima, assembly GCF_000147395.1. NCBI lineage: Eukaryota > Viridiplantae > Streptophyta > Magnoliopsida > Poales > Poaceae > Oryza > Oryza glaberrima. The sequence continues at coordinate 9,380,989 of NC_068329.1, forward strand.
TAATCATTAGGATTTCCCATCAGATCTGCAACAATTCAGAACAAAAAAAAGGCTACATTATTCCACTGTACAGTAAATAGATTAGTGAAAGGAGTGAAATAACCTTCAGCAAAAGAAAATGTCCTTTAAATATCAGTAATACTCTCCTTCAAATCAGTAATAATCTCATTGAAAATATGCCCGTACTAATGCCACATGACCAATTAGATATACAAATCAAACAACCAAAAGAAAAATCACACATACGTAAATAATATCGTCATGGTTTATTCAGGGAAAATCATAACTCCATCAGATAATTTGTGCAGAACGGCAGAACCTTATTAAAAAAAGGCATCAGTGACAACAAACCAAACATTTTCTGTCGAAGAAACTGAAATGATCGGATATAATACTTTACACGTGCATTGGGGAAGAAAACAATTTGCACCCATAACCCAGTAATATAAGTGTCATGGTCGGGATTGTATACTGCAGACGTCGCAAGAAGAGTCGAGAGGGCGGAACAGCAGGAGGCGGCGCAGGCGCAGATGGCGCGCTGGCGCCGTGATTGTTTCCGTGCCGGACGGAGAATAGTACGATGCTTGCTCTGTTTTGATAGGATCTGTTTATAAGTTTGTTACGATTAGTTTCCTTTCAATTAGCATCCGTTTGTTACATTTTGTATACCTATTTAAGGCAATTAATCTTAGAATAAAGGCAAGCAAGATCAAAGCTATCTCCTCATCTCCAGCTTCCTCTGTTTCTCATCTCTTTCTGTCGCTGTGTCCATCACGGGTCGCCGATCATTCTCCCCCGATCCGCCACAACCCATTTGGTGAGCTCAAGCGCCTCACGCAGACGAGCACCGTGGTGGCGTACCAGGAGTGTTTTCTGGCACTTACCAGTCGCATCCCAGACCCCCTCACCGAGAGCCAGCAAGTGCAACTTTTCATCGCCGGTCTTCAGGATGATATCAGCATCGACGTTGAACTGCAGAAGCCTGATGATCTCCAGGACGCCATGAGACTGCCTCGGGCGTACGAGTGGAAGGCCAACAAACCGGCGCACCGCCGCGGAGGGTGTTTGCTCGCGCTGCGGCCGCCATCACACCGGACCCACCGCCAGCTGGTGGCTCTACCGCCTTAGACTCCATTCCCCGACAGTTCCGTCGACTCTCACCGGCCGAGCTCGCTGAACTGCCAAAGTGGTGCTCCCGGTGGGGAGGATAAGATAAGGATGACTTTGAGTTTGGGTAGGTATGATTATTGCGGATTGACTACGTAAGGTTCCGTCTGCAAAAATCATATTTTTCCAGGTGGAGCACTTAAGAGTTCTGCGTGTGAAAATAAAGGTATTTTGGTCCGCGTGGAAAAATTGATTTTCGTAGATGGAAGACGAAATATAAAAAGGCATCCAAATATCTCTTTCTCATTGTAATGCACCACCAATAGTGAGCTATCTTGTTGCGTAAATCTGTCTTTATGATCCTCATAGCTGAAAAGAATCTTTCAACTGATGCTGTTGCCACTGGAAGGATCAATGTAAACCCAATGAGTCAATACACTAATGGAAAAGTCATGTTCTTTCTGGACTGAACCATTTTTTCAGCAATTTTTGCAAGATCATGGCAGTCGTTGAATTCAACACATCTCCTGATGTTGAGAATAAAGGTTTGAAGTTGATTTCTCAACATCAAACAGTCAACTGTCATAAAATCAACAGCGTAAATCTCAACAAATCGAACAAACTTATGCATATCAAACTTAGAGAAGGAGTTGCTTGGATTAAGATAAGACATGCACACCAATAAATAAAAAGAAACTTCATGAAATCTATGATTAATATCTCCCATAATTACATCTAGAGCAACATTGAAAATATCAACTCGATAATAATGAAGGTAAGTCACCTTATGCTTCCAACGTGCAGATTTACCGTTAACTCCGATGAGATCATCCATATTTGGCACTCCAATTCCATTTGCCTCACAAAAGTTTTTTACTTGGTTGAAAAGTAGTGCCCAACCATTATCCCTCATGTCTTAGTAGTCGTGCTTTCACATCCACAATCAGACCCATAGCTTCAACAATGTTTTGATCTCTATTTTGCAAAAGCAAGTGATGGCTCACTTGTGATACTTCCGTCCAAAAATAAAAACATCATTTTTAACCTATCCCACACGTACCAATACAAAATCAGAAAGACTCGAATGCCCTCTATTTTAGCAAATTCCAATGCAATTACAACATTTTAATAAATTCATATGCAATTATCCCCCACCATAATAAATACCAATGCATTTATGTACTAATTTCGCAAACTGTAATACAATGATTTTTCTTCAAATATAAAGTCTCTTCTGAAACAAATAAAATGGTTAAAAAAATATAAGGATCCAATCAAAAGCTACACGTAGTACAAAGGACGAGAAAGTGCTTGAGCTGCAGTCACATCCACGTTATTTATTGTTTTGCTAATTACAACATGAATTTCAATAAAGCAACGAAACCACAGCGGGCATGGGCTAGCCTAGTAATAAGAGCATGTCCATAAGATGGGATCCGCAATATTGTGTTCTTTTTGTCTATAATAGATGCTACAATATGTATGGTTTCTTCTCGACCTTAAGGTGGAGCCCACTAAAAAAAAAACTCTATTCACCTACAATTTCAAAAGCTGCTATATATATTGCAAATGCATAAAATACTTTTTTATTTCTTATGGTCTAACTTTAAGCTCAAGGTTACCCTTAGCAATATTCTCTTCTTAGCTACTTTCCCAATGATAGAGATAAAACAAATATATTACTTTATCCGTTAAGGTTATTTTACATGCAACATTGTGGATGTGCTAAGTAATAACAAATGATTCGATGTAGAACAGATGTGCACACTTATGGCCACGCACGAACTTCTCATCGCAATTATAGCGCCATTATTAATTAATTATCAAACCAAAAAAAATTAATTATAGCACCAAACTTATGGTTAGGACCTTATACGTGGTCGCAGCCTCAAACTTAACCTCTTCCTCAGGAGGGAGAGGCGGTTCACTCGGTTTGCCCCATGAAATAAAGAAACATTGCATCGCCGTCAACTACAGTAGTGCACATGCTTTTCATATTTTATAATTTGAACCATCGAAAGCGTGTGGTTTTAGTGATGTAGCAAAGCCAACTACCAAAAAAGGCCCATGAAATTTTTGGATTGTTGGAAATTTGGTCATAATTCGGCATATTTTAATCCAAAATATTAAGATAATAAACATAGCATTTGCAATATGAGTTGATAAGTGATAGTGCTAGTTGTATACAATATGAGCATACATAAGGTAAAATAAGCATCAATATTTACAGAGTAACGCAATGATGCCATTGCGAAGAATATTAACAAACAAACATCTAACGGAATATGGAGAATAGAAGTATACCCCGAGAACGTCCCACCACTGGATTTTGAGGCAGTATTGCCTCCGTTGATGTCGTTCACCTCCTTGTCTCCAATCTCTGTTGACATGTTAGCGAAGGCGTCGATGCTGCAGCAGCAGTAGTCGCGAAGAACAGGAGCAGTCGCACTTGAAGTGCTCCCCAAAAACATGATCGCCTGCCTACCCATGCAGGTTCTCAAGCGGACGGAGTTTTGGAGGCACCTGCTCGTCCCCGTACACCTATGCGTGCCGGTGAACGGAAAAGGGGAAGGATTCTGTAGCACAGGAACAGAGGGAGGAACTTCGGAAGTGCAAGAGACGTTGGGAAGAGCTTCTGTTCATCCTTCTGGTCGCTGCAGAATATATATATGCGAGCGCGAGAGTAATGTTCGGGATCATCAACCGATGATGGTTTTAGGGGTGGTGCATGGCGTACAAATCCATACGCCGTGATGGGGGTTCAAAAGTTGAGATAGAGTGGAGGATAAATGAGCTTACGTACGACAAATAAATATGCCGGACAAATTTAGGGTTTTAAGCGACAGCCACACTCGAGGATTTTTGTGTAGAACGAAAGTATGAAAGGAGGGAACACGAGTCAAAAAGATGAAGCGGGTTTTAATTCATTCGCAAGGTTCCAAGGGTTCGGGGAATGAAACGACATTGCGACAAAAGGAAAGGATTTTGGGATTTCGATTCGCTTTGCATCGAAGCATTTAGCGAAAAGGGAAGACGTCGATTGGAGGACATCCTTTAGGCGGAACGATTTAATTGAGGTAATCCAACGATTCAAGGAAGGGACGGGGTATTACAATTGTCTAGGAGAGTTGAGAGGACAGAGAAAGGATTTCGCTCTGTGAGGCGATTCTGAAAGAACTACTGGGTTCGAGTATTTCCTGATATTCGAACAATTGGTTCGGGAGGGGTTCAATTGAGAGGGAGGAGTATCGAACTGCGGAATTCGAATCCGAAGGAATTATGACAAGAGTTGAGATTCACAAGGATGGATTAACCGAGATCTTTGGCACAAATCTCTTTTGGCCACCAATTTGGTTTGAAACAATCCGTGTGTCAGAAGTATAATATGTTAGTTAGAGATAAGAGTCAAATACAGATGTAGAGATAAGATATATCCTAGAGATAGAATCCTAGAGATAAGATAGAGTCCTAGATATAGAATCCTAAAGGTAAATCTACTTTTACTTATATTATACTCCAAGTATCTATCCCTATGTCCTCCTATATATACCCCATGAGAGAGTCGATATAATATATCAGAAAACATTAGAATACAATAAATTAGATTTTTTCACATGGTATCAGAGCTCTAGAGACCCCGTCGCTCTATTAGTCTTCCGCTCACGCTGCCCTGGGGAGATGACATCTTTTTAGTCTCCCTGGGGCGCGCATCCATCAGCCACCGAAAAAAATTTCATAGATTAAGTAATGATTAGTATTAGATTAGATCCTTCGTTAGCTAGCCACATAAAAGCCATGATCCTCGTGAGCAGAAGCAGCAAGCCAGCAACCACTACGCATGCATGCATTTGCAATGGTCGGCGGGTGGCGGTCGCCGAGATCAACTTCTTCCGCCGCAACACTCGTGTCTTCGAACCTACACCGACAGTACTGATCATCATCAGCTGTACAACTGCGCAATTGTCTTCGCCGACACAACATGGTCTTCATCAACAAGGGAACACGCCGCCGCCGCTCGTCCACAAGGATGGACATCCCGCGTCCTCTAATAGATTAATCTGCAAGACTCTTTATCGACGACATCGACCGCGTCCTCTACGACGACAACGACCGCGACACCGACGACGGCATCGATCACGTCATCTACGACGACAACGACTACATCAATCCGGCATCACCATTGTGATGACCGCTACATGGCGCGAAAGGACCAACCAAAGTGGTGGCCTCATCGCCAACGACGTCCTCTGACATATGCAAGACGTCCTCAATGGCATCCTCTGACATCTACAAGATGCAAGATGCTAACAATTACAGTTTCGTCTTCACACCATGGCGTAAATATTTTTTCTTTCGCCTTCGGCTTTACTACCATGATTACCATGACCACGACTACTACATGATCAGCTACATCGACGAACGTCTACAACAAGAATCATCTACGGAAACTTCAGTCAAAGCGTCCGTGTCATCGCTATTGTCCATGACACTTCCGCTATGACTACGGGAGCGAATAGAGTAGAGTCAAGGGACGACACAGAAGGGGACGCAGGCACCAGGTGGAGGAACCGTCCATCAGAGATACAATCGATGATGGTGATTCGAAGGAGATGAAGAAATAGAAGATTTTAAATCCAGTTGCAATCGTTCGCTTCGCTCCCGTTACGACTGAGGGGGAATGTTAGAAGTATAATATGTTAGTTAGAGATAAGAGTCAAATACAGATATAGAGATAAGATTAGCCAGCAAAAAGGGGCAGCTCTGCGGTGGTGACAAATTCCACGGTCCAGTGACGGGGTGACCAGAATGAAGCTTTTGAGAGCTGTTTTCGTGGTGAGGGGTTGTTTCCTCCCGCTTTCCTCATCACTTGGATCAGGGAGGAGTGTCGTCTCTGGCTTCCAGACGCGCCGCGGTGAGACAACAGCGGCGGCGGCGCTCCGGCGTTTCCTGGCCAAATTGGATGGGGGTGATACGGACCAGGCGGGGCTAGGACGGCTCGGGCGCGGTGGCTCACTGCTTGAGGGCCGGGTTCTGTAGGACGGACGGTCGAGGGCGATGTCACGTGTAAACTTAGTGGCGCGGCAACGGGTGGCCGAGCACGCGGCATGATGGTGCAGCTACCACGCACGACGTCTAGGCAGTCAGCACAATCCTTGGTGCCAAGCACTGGGCTTGCTATGGTTTTACTATGGGAAGTCCACGGCGAGAGGACTGGCCCCAAGTTCCCGCGGAGGCAGCGGAGGCGGCTTGGCGTGAAGCCGGGCTGATGCATGCGGCTGGGGCGTGCGAGCGCAGCGCACATGCCAATTTGACAGCGCCATAAGCGTAGCGGCTGCGTCAACACAGGAATAGCGGCACGTGGGAGAGGAGATGGCTGGTGACTCGTTTTCTCACCGCGACAGACGGAAGCGGCAAACCGAGGTTGGTGATGGAGGCCGAGCGGCGGGCCGCGGGCGGCAATGCGGCATGGTTCGGACCTTATACAATTACCGGACACAAATTAATTATCAGCCAAAAGGAAGAGAAATTAATTGTCAATTATTTTTAAACTGGAGAAAGTAGCATTTGACGTCACATTTATTTATAGAAGCTATCTTCGTCGTCAGGCGACCGAGCAATCACTATATATATTCATTTGAAACTTTCCAGCTCGTCGCGCGAGTGTTCACGGCTGTGGCGTCTTTGTGCACACTCGCTCGAACTCGCGGTTCGTCCTGGGCTCCCGGCGGCAACAGGGCGATGCGTTCGCCAAGCAGGCCAAGGGAGAAGACTCTAGCCTAGCTGGGCCTGGTGACAAGGAAAGAGGAAGGTGGCCTCTGATGGGCTGGGTTGGACCTAACAGATGGTGGGGGAAAGAACGAATAAGTCTACTTATAATCCCTCATGTCTACACGAGTTTAATTCATATCCCTAAACCAAATCTTCACCACCAACTTGAAAAAACCGTTCAATTGACATCCCTTAGCAGGCTCATACCAAGTATACATATACGTATCCTAATAGGGCACTCCAGATTATGGGTACTAGTCACCAACCCGTGCGTTGAACGGGCTAATATTATTGCAGATCCAAATCTGCTTGTTTACTGTAGAAACTCTAGTGGAGTGCCCAATTAGTACAACAAAATTAATGTAAATATGTATTAACTTAAACTTTAGAATTCCAAATTCAGAAGTACTATTTATCTCACATTGAACTCTCCATTTGTTATCGTTATTAACTTAAATCGAAATATTAGAATTAATATACCGAAATACCTTAGTGTGCAGCCTTAGTTATACAAATTATTGCTTTAATAATATCAAGATATGAACAAATTTTCCTTAGTCTAGTTTAGAATTTGAGAACTAATATACCCGATATACCATTAGTTTGCAGGCTCAACTATTATATTTTCATAATTTAACAACATATCAGAATTCGTATTTTTCCCCTTTATTCAATTCAAAGATTTAGAATTATTATACCAAGATATTGTAGATTGTTGTCTTGATCGTAGATTATCATAATATAATAATTCCACAAATTGTCTTAATAAATATCGTGTGATAATTAGTTTGATCTCAATCATAAATTTTTCATGGTTTAAAAATTCCTACAAATATATAGTTGAATTTGGTTTGTACACAGAGTCATAGTTTTCCCATGACTTGCATCATGTTGTATTTTGTGTCACTTTTGCGTCATGTTAGTGGCCTTAAATCCTGTAGATCTAATTAATTAATATTCTCTAGGGTTAGAGTTAATCATGGGATAAAAAAAATTAAAAATAGATATAGTTTAAGATAAGCACGTCAAGAAAATAGACCAACGGTATATCACTGTGCCTCACGTTAAATTAAAAAAGAAGTCTTTTTCTCAATACATTCTACTGCTACAAATATGATGCTCAGATTTTTATGATTAGCTTGTGAGTTCAAAGCAAGTGCCTAATAGATTGAGGATGTGGTGCTTACAATCGAACTTCTTAACTGCAATTAGTCAAACTGACAGAAAACTTTTATGAATTAATTACTGATATGCAGTGACCACGGATGGACTTATTTGGGGCAAGCAAACTTTGTAAATCAACATCTCAATACATAAAAGTTATAATATGATCATATAAGGTAAATACCAAAAATTGTTGGCCTGCTTACCGGGTCACTGCATGGATGAGCTTGGCTGCACGTCTTCCGTCGTGTCGCGATGCGATGATCGGCCTTGCGAGCAGAACGTCCAGGCGGGATGAAAGAAGTCCGCTCGTCACCATCTCCGGGCGGCCATGCCAGCGAGCGGAACTGGAGTGCAAAGAAGGAAGTCCTCACGTTTACGAGCAAACATACGTAATAAGGGATGAGATCGATACATTAACATGTGTAAATCTAAGGTTGGATCTAATCTAGATATGATTGGACTTTACAGAGCCCACGGTACATAATATACGGTTAGAATGCTAATCGATGGCTATATATTTCTAGTTAACATGAAGGCTCGTAGAAAGTGTCCAATTAGTATAGGTAGGTATAGATGTGCAAATCTAACGTTGGTTCTAATCTAGATATGATTGGGCTTTACAGAGCCCACGGTACATAATATACGGTCAGGATGCTTTAATCTATTGAATCGATGGCTATATATTTATAGTTAACTTGAGGACTCGTAGAAAGTGTCCAATTAATATAGGTATAGATAGATAGATAGATAGATAGATTATGACACCGTTTTACTTGTTGGGAAAGCAGTTAGGCAATACCCAGCAGTCCATCCTAATCGAACGCATACCGTGCAAGCTGACCAATCCTGGTGGCGGTAAAAATATTCTGCACGCTTTGTTGATGGTTTGAAACAAATAACTCAACTCGGAAAAAATATTATGCAAAATTTACAATTGTTTCCCTCCAAAATAACCTAACTTTTTGCGAATTTGGGTCCACAAAACGTGTTTGCCCTAAAAATATTGAACAATATTAAAGGGCAAAGAGTAAAATGTGTCGACATTACGTGGGCGGCGTGTTGTTTGTCTGATCTCTGATGACGAATAGATATCCGAGCTGAATAAAAATGTCACCATAGTATAGAACTCCCCATAACTTAAGAGTTAGTACGATTGTCGACAAAAGTAGGAGGCCATGTCCACACCGAAGAAGCACGTTGTTCTCTTCCCCTTCACGAGCAAAGGCCACATCGCTGGCTTCCTCTCCTTCGCTAGCCGCCTCCACCGCATCCTCCCGCACGCCACCATCACGCTCGTCTCCACCCCGCGCAACGTCGCCGCTCTCCGCGCCGCCGCCGCCGCGCCGTTCCTCGACTTCCACGCGCTCCGCTTCGACCCGGCGGAACACGGCCTTCCGCCCGGCGGCGAGTCCCAGGACGAGATCTTCCCGCCGCTGCTCATCCCCCTCTACGAGGCGTTCGAGACGCTCCAGCCAGCCTTCGACGACTTCGTCGCGTCGACCGCCGCCGCCGCAGCGCGCGTCGTGGTCATCTCCGACGTGTTCGTCGCGTGGACGGGGGAGGTCGCGCGGCGGCACGGGTGCGGCCACGCGTTCTTTGCCTCGTGCGGCGCGTTCGGCAGCGCCGTCACGCACTCCCTCTTCACCCACCTCCCTCTGCGCCCGGAGGAGCCGAGCGGACGTGTGTTTCTCCCTGAGTACCCCGACCGACCTTGTCATCCACAGGTCGCAGGTGCCCAAGTACATGCTCTACCAGTACGGCCTGCCCGCTGCCGGTGCAGCAAATGACGGCAGCGGCGGCCGAGCAGACAGACGGTTCTTGGACCGGCAGCTAGCTCACGGCAACAACACCGACGCGGTGCTGGTCAATGCCGTGGCGGAGCCGGAGCCGGCCGGGCTCGCCATGCTGCGGCGCACGCTCAGAGTCCTCCCCGTCTGGCCAATCGGGCCGCTCTCGCGCGACCGCCGCGACGCAGCCACCGAGCCCACCGACGACACCGTGCTGCGCTGGATGGACACGCAGCCGCCGGGATCCGTGCTGTACATCTCGTTCGGCACCAACAGCATGATACGACCCGAGCACATGCTGGAGCTCGCCGCGGCGCTGGAGTCAAGCGGGCGGTGCTTCCTCTGGAAGATCAAGCCACCAGAGGGCGATGTGGCCGGCCTCAACGGCGGCGCGACGACGCCGTCGTCCTACAATAGATGGTTGGCGGAAGGGTTTGAAGAGAGGGTGACGGCGAGCAAGAGAGGCCTGCTGGTCAGGCGGTGAGCGCCGCAGGTGAGGATCCTGGCGCACCCCTCGACGGCCGCGTTCTTGAGCCACTGCGGGTGGAGCTCGGTGCTGGAGAGCATGGCGCACGGCGTGCCTGTCATCGGGTGGCTGCTGACGGCGGAGCAGTTCCACAATGTGATGGTGCTCGAGGGTCTCGGGGTGTGCGTGGAGGTGGCGAGGGGGAACACGGACGAGACGGTCGTGGAGAGGAGGCGGGTGGCGGAGGTGGTGAAGATGGTGATGGGTGAGACGGCAAAGGCGGACGACATGAGGCGCCGGGTGCAGGAGGTGCGGACGATGATGGTGGATGCCTGGAAGGAGGAGGGAGGGTCTTCCTTTGAGGCGTCTCAAGCGTTCTTGGAAGCAATGAAGCTGAAATGAAGTATGCCATTGTATTGCTGTAATCATGATGGACTTGTTTTATCTTTTTTTTTCTTCCATGTTATTGTGTTATTATGTTTCACTCGATTTTCAATAATGCAATTCTTATCTACACATACATGTAAACATTCATAATAATGTGATTCTTATCTGGACGTACATGGAAACAATCATGTATGTAAACATTTATTTAACAAACTAGCACTAATTGTGCCAATTTCATTGAATATAGTAGTAGGAAAAAAAGTATTTACATGGGTGCGGAAAATAGATAAGGTTATATACAAACGGAAACTACATGAACATCCTCTTTGCATCTACCAGAGACAAGGTTCTTGCTTCCTAGTACTTTATTTTCACAAGGAGCACCATCAGTGGGAGCTCAGTGTATCACAAGGACTCTCTTTTTTTCCTGGATATTGCATAGAACTTTGGTTCCAACTCCTTTGGTTGTAGCACTATCCCCAATCTTAACTCGCATGGCAGCCATGAACAGGAGTTTATCTATTTCATCGCATAGGGTTTCCAAACCGATCCACGCTTTCCCGCTGATTTCCATTCTTGCCGAAGCCATATGAAACGTAGGGCTCTTGTGAATCTCTCCAGTTGCAGGAACCCTAAACCTCCATTTGAAGTTGGCGAGCAAGTTCTTGCTTAGTTCATCTTGCATTTCCTGCCGGTGATTCCTGCCCAGAGGAAGCATTTCCTCTGCTTATCTATCACCTACAGCCTATAGGGAATCTTTTTCCTCTTTTAATATGCAATGAGGTGAGAATTGATTTGACTATAAGTCTGTTCTTCCAGCCATCCCAGGTCCTTCCCTTCCCAACCCACCATCCCCCCTTCCCCGATTTGTCGAATAGTGGTTGTAGGTCTACTTTTCTCAATGTACCCAGCATTAAAGGTAAGCCCGGGTATTTCATCGGAAAGGACATTCTGGCAATGTTTGTGCCCTCAAGGATGTTTTCCAAATCTAGATAGCCACATCTGATTGTTGCTACCTACGATTCTTGGCAGTTTTGTGGGCTTGTATGTCTTGTTTCTTGGGCTTAATAAAGACGGTTGCGTTGTCCGCATAGATAGAAATTCGTAGGCGCACCAATCTCCCCCTCATCTTACTTATCATCTTGGGTAGTAACTTTTGAAACAGGTTGATTGCCATAATGAAGAGGAGGGGGGAGTGGGGGTCTCCTTGTCTAAGGCCGCAACCATGTCGCACCTCTTTTCTGGGATTCCATTAAGGAGTATCTTGGAGCAGGAGGTTAATTATGAGGAAGCCTACTATCTAGTCTATCCAACACTACAAGAAGCCCATTTCCTGCAAAAGTGTCGTGAAGACGTAGTCCCAACAGACTAAGTCAAATGCTTTTGAAATATCTAGCTTGAAGAGCATAGGGCACTTGTTTTGATGATATCTCCAGGCCATATTCTGACATACATAAAGTTGTCTTGGATGCTTCGCCCTCTAACTAATGCACTCTGATTTACCAAGATAAGGAAATGCATGAGAGGTTGCAGAAGTAAGGCTTGAAGGTTAAAGAAAACCTTGGCGAAGGTGTGGATCAGATTTATTGGTCAAGCTATAGATCGTTATTTTGTCTACCCCATCTTTTTTAGGGGATGATGATGATGTCAGCTAAGTTGAGGAGGTTGAAGTGTGCACATCAAATGTTGTAGACCGAGTTGAAAGCCACTATTATGTCAAGTTTGATAATGCCCTAGCATACCTTGTAGAAGTTGCCAGTGAAGTTGTATGTCCCAGGCGCTTTGTCAATCGACAACTATTGAATTGCTTTATGAATCTCCTCCGTGAAAGGTTCAGCCAAGGTGCTTAGGTCTATTAGTGTAACTCCCAAGGCTTGCCAGTTAAGCTCCCACTCTCTCGGTGCATGACTTCCCATAATTACCGAGAAACGGTCCATGATCAGATTTTAATTCCTTTTCCTCGTGCCACTGTCAATCCATTGTTTCCTACAAGACCTAGGATGCAGTTTTTTCTTCTAGGAGCATTTGCTTTTAGATGGAAACACTTAGTGTTCACATCCCCCTCGCGAATGGATGTTATTCGCGACACTTGTCTTTTCCTTGCTCTTTCAATATCTGCTCGCCGCAACAATTCATGCTTTAGGGCCACGCGCATGTACCCTAAACTTTGTTTTGGGGGAAATCTGTCATATTGTTTTATACACGATTTCAGAAAATTCAAAACATTAGATCCACCCACTTAATTCCATATATCCGGGGCATGGTATAGGTAATATAACTACTAGAAGATCTAGTTCTGGACCATGTTAGCTTATTGAGATTTAGATGCATGTGGGCCAGACTTAGGGCTAGCACTAATTTGCATGTCAAAATCACTCACTATTGGCTGGTCGACCTAACATTGTTAAAGAAATACTGCTTAGTTTTGGCTGATTCGCAGTGAAGTGAACAATGAAACGCTGGTTAAGGCATGAACAATGGTATGGTCAGTGATATAAGTGTCTGGCAGAAGATGCCATGTAGAATTTTATAGGGTTAATTTGACCCGTCAGATTTATCTTCTTCCTCCATCCTCCCCTCTTCTCTTTTTTTTCCCATCTGTCCACTTCTTCTTAGCCTCCTCCACACCCATGGCCCGCGGGGGAGGAAGGCCGGCCAACCGCATGGAAATTGGCCTGTCGTCGCAGCGGGAGCAGCTCGTGTTGACCAACAACTTTGTCACTCCTGTGACCAAGTATGGACTCCTATGTAGTCTCCCCCTTGTGGTGCCAGTTTGTTGCTCTTGAGGTTGCTCGCGAGATCTCCTTATGCATGCTAGTCTTCGAATTAATCGGATGCGCGATTCTCTGTTGGCGTTGGTGGTGTAGTAGCATAGCATCTTCATCTATGCGTTTTGTGCAGAGAGATGGGTGTGGAGGAGGCTGAGAAGTGGTTGAGAGAGATGAGAAAAAAGATAAAGAGGGGAGGATGAAGGAAGAAGATGAATCTGATGGGTGGTTTCCACGTGCAGATGCAGGAGAAGATGGAAAACATGATGTTGTTGGCATGGTTCCAATTTTGTAATATTTGAGTAGCAGAGCTACGTATAGACGAATTATAATGACATTTATCTGAATTATCACATTTGCAATGGCACGAATCAAATTAACCCAATTTATAAGGCTAAGTTCTTTTGTTGAGGTTCCCAACACATCTTCATTGTATTCCACACACACGCTTGCTAAATTGCTAAACGATGTGTTTTTTTCAATTTTTTTCTACACGGAAGTTGCTTTAAAAAAATCATATTATTCTATTTTTAAAAGATGTTAATTAGCTAATACTTAATTAATTATGTGCTAATGAGTCATTTTATTTTAAGTGCGCGAGAGATTAGTTCCCAACACGAAGTGCCGAACACAATCTAAGATATGAAGTGAAGAAAGATCTGTATAGAGAATATTGTCTTCCGTGGATTAACTAACGGTATAATAGACAGTTTAATACCATCCATATTCCATACATACTAATACCAATAATGTACTTGCCTATAGGATCAAATCGACAAGTATTCAAATACATATAAAATAGCCAAACATTTGACATGTTTGTATGTCTTGTCTATATAATATCTAGATACGACGTGAAAGTAATATATAGACGGTAGCCATCTAAACTGCTATTCACGGTTTCAGATTTATGTGTTTAAATTTGTGCACTTCATAGTTCATCCGGGAATTTACCGAGCTTTGTAGGCTTGACCCTATGACTTATGACTATAATTTCAGCTAGGAACATGTCCACACGCGGATACACGTTCAGTTGTACTGTGTTGTGTGTGCTTTCGAGCACACATATTTTTTATGTTGTGTTGTGCTATAAAATGTCTCATCCATTTAAAATCTATTATATTTTGGGACTCTCATGCGTCTTAAATTCTTTATATTTTGCGACGGAGGGAGTATGTCATTTTCCCTTAAAAAGCTTCGATCGTTTAACTTGCATCTATGTTTAAGTAGGCTCAAGGATAGAATCACTTACTTATTAGTAGTAACTAACAAACTAACCCTGGTAATTTGCACAGTAAAACAACCACGGTCAAGACTAGGATCGCCGAGAAAGCTAACATGCAAGAGCGAGTAGTGCAGCCTTATATGAGTTCTGAAGATTAGGAAATTTGGACTCGACCAAGGGAATGAAATCCCCCTTCTCACCCCCCCCCCCCCCCCCCCCAACCACTTCCCCGGCCAAGCAAACGTCTCACTAAATGTTTTCGGATTTTTCCACCTTTGTATAATTTCAATCAAAATAAGTATGAAATTTCAAATAAAAAACTTTCAAAATTCACGAAATCTTGGTGGTTTCCAAAAGTGTGAACCCTGCTCATAACGTAAGGAAACGATTAAAGGAACTTTATATGGGGGAGCACTCTTAATTTTGTCCGCACAAAAATGTTGCACGATTATTTAACTTCATCTTCTTACAGTGTCCTGTGGAGATGGAAATTGGAGAGGCAAAAGGAATACTAGAGTTAAAGTTTTGATATGCCTTCTTCTTATTGATCTAACGGAAAAGAAATACGAGCATAATTTCTTCTTCAGCCCGATCGAGTCACAATTTTCAGCACCAATATTCTTCGCTACTTGCACTCTCTTGTTTGATTTCCACGTCACGAGGCATTTCCTCAGTGGATCTTTTTGAGGGTCTCCCAACAGGACGCTTGGCAGTGTTAAAGGATACCGATTTTTTGGTTTTGCATGTAGTCTTCTCAAGCTTGCCCTTGTTTTTTTTAACCTCGCTTGATGAATCTGATAAATCATCAGAGGAGTCACCATCTTCAGCTATGAAAAAGGAAAAAGATATATTGTCAGTCATCATCAAATTCAGGAGGAAAATACAACATACCACAAATACATATGGATTATTGCAAACAATCCGTAGTCCTCAGAATTTTTGTTTTTCTTATGGAACCAGTCCTCACAAATATTTTAGGTCAATAACTGTTAGGCATGCATATTAAGGCTGAGGGGTTGTTTGGTTGCATGCCACAAGTTGCCACGTCTAAAGTTAGTCATGCCACAGTTTTTTTTAGTTATTGTTTAGTTCATGACACAACTGTGGCTAGCCACATATTTTCTCTATATGGCCCCACATGTCATACACTAGTATTTTTTTTTGCTAACTTTGGCTAAGTTGTGGCTAGCATTTTGCTAGCCACACATTTTGTGGCAGCCACACCTTGCCTAATATGGGGTTTGGCAAAGTTAGTAAGCGACCAAACATCCCCTGAGTTCGGATGGGGGAGATGGGAACCCAACTCCTGCGCACGGAAAACGGAGCAGTCCATTAACGCGTGATTAATTAAGTATCAGCTAATTTTTTTTCAAAAATGGATTAATTTGATTTTTTTAAGCAACTTTCGCATAGAAACTTTTTAAAAAAACACACCGTTTAGCAGTTTGAAAAGCGTGCGCGTGGAAAACGAGAGAGAGGGGATGGGAAAAGGTGCATGCTAACACAGCCTAAGTAAAAAAGAAATCCATCTATTCATGTAGTTGCACTTAATATATGCATGCCTAATATCATCGACTAGGGCTTGTTTATCTTATTGTCAAAATTAACCTTATCTTTTTTTTTGGGGGAAAATTAATCTTATCAAATTTTAACATTGCCAGATTTTTTATGTCTTTCGGAATTCCGAATTCTCCGGAACACTAAGTTTTTTTACCCTATCAAAATAAGTTAGTATTGTCAGCCAAGAACCCATGGCCTATTGGTTTTCTTGCCCTTGTCCTGTACAGCTTATTATATGGCCAATAGCATCAGAAGTATTTGAAAGTGCATAGCGACCAGATTTAGAAATAATATGACCTAAAATATATTTTTTAGCAGCATTTGGCCACATGATAATTAATTTGATCTGCCCAACATGATCGTTCAATTGAAATTTGCAATGTAAAATCATTGTCTAGCACATACTGCCACCATGAGACATAACCTATTCAATTCTACTGTATAATTTACTCAAATTGACACCTTTCCTCTGTTAATTACCTACTTTGGATATTAATGCGTGCAGAATTCTCATATGTATCAGAGGATATAGATATGAAAAATAAATAAAAAGCTGTATAAATTCAAAATACGTTGCACAGACGATTATTATTGATGTTACAAATATTAAATTTTAATGCTAAATATCTTTTCTATTTTCAGAATTGTAGCGGTTTAGATTACATCAGTTTCATCTTGCTAATTTTTTATTTAGAATTTTAGAATTATATTAATATAATACTAAATTAAAATTCCAAGGTGATTACATCGTTATGCTATTACAAAATTGTTTTATTTATTATGGACTATGAAATAAATATGGCAAGGTTATGATCCTCAAATTCAAAAGTTGCTTTATATAATTGATATCAGAATAAATGACTACATTTAAACATGAGCAACTCAGAAAGGATAAACTATTATTTACAAAACATAATATAAACAACAACAAATAGCTTATATGAACTTTCTCTGGGTTTATACGTTGATGATTTAAGTCTGGATGATCCCATACGATGTCTTATATGAACTTTGATAGTAAAAACATGAAGCAATCAATGATAGAATCACCAGCGCATAGAAACCAATGAGCAGCATATAAGAAGAGTAACTTACACTTATATGAACTTTCCTCATCACTGAGTGACTTTTCTGTAAGCGATGAGTTTTTGGATTTCAATGATCTTCTGGATTTCCGGTTAGTCCTAGCTGCAAAGTCTAGTCTTTTCTTCAGACTTTCATGCTGTCATGGATAAAATCAACAAATTAGGGTATGAACCCTCTACATTAAACTTAGCTTTCTCACCAAATGTTGCATGTAATAAGTGCTATAGAGCAATTTATCCATGGAACATCCAATCAGATTAGATTAGTATTATTTTTCATTCATTTTTTTAGACACAAAATTAATTGGAACTAGACCTTAGGTCCGTAATTCATGCGTTACCATAACAGAGGATGTTGAATTACAAAATCAGTACATGCCATTAGATTTTTAAATAAGTAAATTATAATATAGCATATATGTTTGAGCTTCAACAAATAAAGGCATATATATAAGCTATCACTAGTGCAAAATAACCGTGGAGTTACATATATAGCTTATTCATGGAGTGGCATTTTTACAGCTATAGGATGAAACCAGTATCATTTGAGCAATTAGAGAAAAAAAATGTGGTATATTGACAATTGGCCAAGACTGTAGTAGCATATACGAGCAATTAGCCTATTCACGCATTGAAGGGCCAAAGCCCAAGTTGAAGGTATAACATGCCATTTCGTTGTGTTCATGCCCAGCGAATCAACAAAGGATTTAGTCTATTCAGTAATCCTCAATCTAGTTTACTTATGCACAAAATTTCCTAGCGACTAATTTTTCTGAAGAAAGTAATAACACCGAGATAGATATTGCTGTTCACATACATCTATTTTTTTTAAAAAAATGCAACTATAATTTTAGTTGTCTTTCTTAATGTCCTAAGTTAACTTCGTGAATGCTCAACTAAGCCCAATTTTATTATAATAGTAGATGTACCTCATATGCTACCATACAAAGCCCGTAAACTATGCATACTCCATTTTCTTTATATATCTTATAGAACATACATTAAAATTGTTGTTTCGTTTTGAAAAGGAACCTAAACTTGACGGATGAAAGATTTTGAGGAAGAGTTACCAGATCTGCGGACTTCTCAAAAGAGTAGAGGTCATGAACACTTGTCCTCTGAATAAATGCGCGTTTAGGTACTTTTCCAGTTTGAACATAGAGCATTGCAGATTTCCTTGTGCGGAATGAATAATTATTAACAGGATCCGTGAAATACTGCACATTCAGCAAGATAATTAAAAAACTGAAGTCCATTTGTAAGTGAAGAAAAATGATTAAGTTATACTCCACTACATATATATACCGGGTCTTTTCTAATTACTCCAGTCTTTGTCTTTCTAAATACTACTTCCTTCACCCATCCTTCTGGCAGTGAATGTGGATTAAATTCCACATTTGCAAGAATCTAAAAACAAGTTCAATCATTAGTTTCATTCAGAAAAATCTATATATTAATCATTAAATTCTACAAATTGGTAAAATAATTAATAGATAAGTGATTAGGGCAGATGTTGCAGCAAGAAGCACACGTTGTCTTTGGTTCTTGTGTCACATTCTCCATTTGTATCAAATCCAGTAATCTCGGACTTATTAATATATAGCAGTACATCCTCTTTAGAAAACAGTCGAACTCCAGCTGGTGGATAAACATAAAACTGCAAATTGGGCATAATTAAAGGTGATCAGAAAATTTTCACTAACACGAGAAAACTATTATATTGTAGAGGACCTTATATTGTACTCAAATGTAAGATGATGTGTTTATGATAGAAAATATATTTAAGCCCTTGAAGATATACAACTAATTATTTCAACAATAGTTTTCTAAAAGCGTCATCATAGTTTCCAGTCAATAGAAGCATCAGCAATTATGTGTACAGGCCAATAATGCAAATGGACTGTTACATTTTGGCAATGGCTTTTCAGATTTGCCGTTATATTTTCTATACTAGTGAAACACCCATGTGTTGCAAGGGAATTAAAATTAATCACTTTGTTACTTTATAAAAAGTTAATTGAGAAAAATCATATTTTTATCAAAATTCAATGTAATGGATGTTGCTCCATATGCCTCATCGTTTGATGTAGAGTGGTAGATGATGGATTCACTAATTTGAATTTCAAGTATAGGTGGGTAGGTGATGGTGGCGAATTTACCACCACTACAGTTGAGGTCTTCTAGTATAGACATAATTTGTATTAACGAGGGTACATGTCCCCCTATTTTATAGTACATTCAAATGATCCACCATGTCAAGATTTTTTACTGTCACACCAAAGACAAGAATAATACACAGTTGGAGAGCTCATTTCTGACCTAATTAATACTACCTACTCCCTTTCTATCCAAAAAAAATCTAATTCTAAGGAAGTATCTGAAAATATATACCTTATCCAAATACATCCTTAGGATTTGATTTTTTTTTTTCGATGGAGGAAGTGAAGATGGAAAATGATAGGTGGGCCTCTATGGGATTTTTTTTTCCCAGCCCTGGCCAGATATAAAAAAGTAAGCGCTATGTAGTTCAAAACCAGTTGAGTTTATATCAAGGAATAAAAAACCGGTTTACAAAGAGCTGAGGCATGGTTTTGAAGTTATGGAGTGCTTTTAAAAGTTTACAGGCGTAAAATGATGTTTTTCCTTTATAATATGTCAAGCTTAGATCCTTGTTGAATTCCCTATCTCGCTTCTAGCTTATTGGATTGGCATCCTAGCACTGTCATGAAGAATAATCTAAGATCTGATGATGAATCACTGCATTTCAAACTACTAATGGGCATAGAACAATTAGAATACAACTATATTACAGGACAAAATAAAAGGTACCTTATACATCTTGTTCATGTTCTTTCCACCAGCTCTAACCTCGATTATCCAGCCTTTTGGAAGCCATTCATGTGTCATCTGCATATATGTCATGGTGGGACTCACATATACCGAATTATTCT
Organism: Oryza glaberrima; assembly: GCF_000147395.1. NCBI lineage: Eukaryota > Viridiplantae > Streptophyta > Magnoliopsida > Poales > Poaceae > Oryza > Oryza glaberrima. The sequence continues at coordinate 9,401,261 of NC_068329.1, forward strand.
ACAGACAACCAAAATCATGAATAGCATATTCATATATATATATATATATATATATATATATATATATATATATATATGAATCACTCACAATAAGCTGGTTATCTGCAGCACAGTTCTTTGATTCCAGGAATCGCTCATCCATCCCAGAGAAAAGGTACTGAAGCACCTCTGACTTCATGGTGAAAGTGAGTCCTGATATAGGAGATGTGTAGTACTGCACACAAAGATATTTTTGACTAAATATCACAAATCTCAGGGACGAAAATAAAGAATTTATATTTACAGACAAAACTTCCACACACACATATATATCATCCGTAAATCTCTTATGCATAGTTATATACTATGAACTTTCTAGTAACAAGATGCAGTAAACTCGCTTTTATCATACCCGGTAGATTGTGCCATCGTCACCTTGGTAGACCTCCATTATCCAACCATCTGGAAGCCATCCTGGGCGTTCCTCCTCCTCCTCCAAATCCTCTACATCTTGCTGAATCTCTTTCTTCTCGTCATCTGATATCACTATCGATGTTGATCCGGCCACGCCTAAACCCTTCCAAACGCTTGGACCGGCCATGCCTAATCCTCTCCAAACTCTTTCTCCTCCCTTCACCCCCTCTCTCCCTTTCTCTCCAACCCACACAGTTGCTTGTATATAAGAACGGCAGGATGGGTTGGGCAACAGATTTAGGGTGCTTTATATATATGGAGCGTACAGAAAAATGGCTGCCGGCCGGCATTAAATTTGCACAGCTGCACGCCAGCACCTTGGAGGATGTCATGTTTACACCTAAATATATGGGGTAGTCCAGAAACAGAAACTGTTCTTTTAATTCGACACCTTGCAAAATTGTCCATATCAACCTACCATAAAGTGAGTAAAATTGCAGCAGTGCATATTAGTGATAAGTATAACACTTGGCCTGACTTCGAGTTCTAGTCGGCATCTTCGGAATGGTTACTTACTCGTTCTCCGTAATGGCATTTTCTGAACTGCTAAACAATGAATTCTATGCAAAAATTTTATATATTAATTAATTTTTAGAGACAGTTTCATAATAGAATCTCCTGCACTCAAAATTCATTGTTTAAAATAGACGTGAGAACTTATAATAAATTTTAGTTTTTAACCTATCTCAAATAAAAAAATCAGCTAGATCTCTTCTGTGGGCAATAATTTTCATACAAGTCTGTTCTCATCCAATTCCATATAAAAAGTTTTATATGCAGAAGTTCCATAAAAATCAAATAAAACTACTTTTTAATGTTGTAATAATCAATACTCGATTAATCATAAACAAATAGCTTTGTCTCGTTCGCATGTCAAAAATATCCAATCCCAAATACTGGTTTTTCTTATGTGCGTTGCAACCTAGTTGCCACAATCATGCATATGAATTCACTTAGAGCTTAATGAAAACTCGTAAATTGAAATCTAACCGGAACTAGTGGCGGACACACGATTTCGACAATGGGGGTACGAAGTTACAGAGTACGGACTACGCAGATAATACAAAGGAAACTAGATCGACGATAAAAATGAACTTAAATCACTAATAAGCACTCAATCCAAGTAGCAGACATGCGTATATTAGGCAATGTATATCTTAATCCCAATACATAACATGTAGTGAATAATTTGTACTGAAAAATAAACAAAAGTATAATAGAAAACACAACTAACCATTGCTTCGTCGGAAGTGGCACCGGTGACAGATGTGGCGATGACAGGGGTGTTGGGCTAGGGTCATAGGAGGCAGCGAGTGGAGCTAGTGTGCCGACTGGAGGAGCTGAGTCGCCATCGTGCTGTGGATCTGGAGCGGCATGCAGGCGTGTCGTCTCCTGCCCCTGGCGACTTGTTCGACCACCGCCGCCGCTCATGGCATTGCTCCCGAGTCCCGACTCCTAAACCGGTAAGAGAACAAATAAGAGGGGAGGGGAATAGGGTTTAGCCGGAAAGGGAGATCGAGAGATGCGCACATGGGCAAGTGGGCCGCCAATTAGGATGGTTGGATTGCTATTCTCCAAGGCCTATAAATGATTAATTTGGCCGATATAAATTCATATAGTTATTTATTTGCAAAATAATTTGGGAAATGACTATACCCCCATGTCCGCCCCTAGCGGGAACCCCCTCCCCTGCCCTATCCAATCAATTTTAAACCGTAGTTTTGCGGCACAAGATATTTTTGAGGGGCATTTGAAACATTGTAAAAATTCGAATGACTTATCTAGAAGCCAACTAGAAAACGTTCCACTTTTATGGACAAAGCTAACCCAGTTTAAATCCATCCAAGTTTTCTTTTTTTATTCAATGCCCCCTTATCTGTGTTCACAATGCACAACACATTCCACAGCCTCTCTCACTGACCAGCTGGTCCAAATGTCCAGGGTGGCCTAGCTGGATGCTCAACACCCTTCTCCCAGCCACTTGACATGTAGTATGAATTGTGAGTCCGGTGCCTTGCATATTTTGCATGGAGTTATTTCATTCTATAAACATAATACACAAGTATATCTGTTTCCAACAAATCTGCACCTTAAATGCTAACTGGCAATGACAGCACGCAGCCAGATCCGCACGATCGGGTCAACCTATTGCGATCTTGTCCATGTGATTTTGGGCCTTTCCTTTTTTACAAACTGTTTGATGGGCTCTGAGCCTTTCCTTTTTTTGCATATTAATGTTTGATGGGCTTCGGACCTTTCCTTTTTTGCAAATTATTTGATAGGTTTATTGCCATCTGGTTTTCCTTTATTAGAAAATCTACCATATTCCTTTTCCATAGATTTGATCTGGCCTTTCCTTTTTATAAGGCCTTTTTTCCAGCCTACATGTCCAATATTTCTAGAAATATAGATAAAAAAAATTCTATGATAAACTTTATACGTATAAATTTTGTATAGAAGACTAGTCCGGAAAAGAGTATTCTAGCCTAACACAAGAGGAAATGCCACCGACCAGGGCGGATAAAGCCTGAAGGTTATGTCGTTGAGCGAGGAATATTCTCCAAGAAGATACTGCGGGGACCAGTCCAACCACCCCTGCAAACTGGCGTCAGGTCCTTCGGAGGACCACACAAATGTACAACCATACCCATAAGATTTCTAGCTTTAGAGGGGTATTTTAGTAATTTCTTATCTACCCTTGGAGGTAGGATCGTACATGTACCTCTGAAGGCTATTAAGCCGTTCCCACGAGATTTGAAATATCAAAATACCATACGACACACAGGACTTTGCTCTTTGAGCTCATCCCACTTTTATGGTAGGTGAGGAAAATAGTACTTTCCCACCTATTCATGATTTGTCCGTGACCAAGATCAGGAGAGTTTGCATGAAGAATGACAGATGTGGTATTTTCAGAACAAAAAAGCTATCACCTGTGGTGTTAAGCGAAATAGGGAAATTTCCGTGGTATTTTTTGAATTTGGTTTCTGAATGGTGCTATGAACCAAATTTTTCTCAAGACAAGCCGCCCCTAGACTCATTAATTAATAAGATGGGAGAAATAATTTTACAAACTTTTATGCTGGCTGCACCAACCAACAGGGGGTTAATTTACACTGATCATCTCTCCTCTGTTACCTTGACATACTTGTTTGAATGGTGAAAGCAAAATGTCATAACACTTGTACGAACACTATTTTTACATACGGATGATACGCGATTTGTACACGAGTTTAGCGAATCGCATGTGATTTAGGGTCTACAGAAATCAGCAATTACAAATGTGGATTTGCCTCTACCAGAGTTGGCATGTTTCGAAACATAACATTAGTGAATGACCATACTATAAAGAAAATATTTTCAGAAAATATTGAGCTGACCATATTAGAAAAATATTGTAAGTATCTTATAAACTTGAGAGAATCTATATACTATTGAGTTTGTCACGGTTCTACAATTTACTATATATTGAGTTTATCCACTTCTATTATATGCCATCAAGTTTGTAATTTCTTTTACAATTAACCATTACCGTTAGTTAGTGTGCCGTTTGTGCTTTTGAAAAGACAAAATTGCCCATAACCCATGCGACATGCCCTTTGCTCGTTCTTCACCCGTGCAGCAAACTGTCTCCGGCTAGGCGGCCCTGGCGTTAGCACGCCACCAACTTCGTGCTCCTCGACGTCATGCTCGTTTCGTTCGCCGGCGAGACGTGGCGTTCCACGAAGCCAGAGACCCCACGTACACGAGCAGGGCGCAGGTGCAACATGCATGGCAGGCGGCAGGGTGACTGAAGAATGCCAATTCTTCATTTCTTCGTGGGCTAACGCATAACAGCAGTCCGGCCGGTACTCCGGTAGGCACTAGGCAGTAGCCACCCAAGCCCAGCCCCCAAGGCTGTGGGCATGCGTAGCAGCCAGCAAGCTAGCTGCTCTGCTTCTCAGTTCAGGGAATCAGGGTTAGTTAGCTAGTGAGGTGCTCCGCTCCACCTAAGTCTGTTTAACATGTTGTTGCTTTTGTTCTTTTATGTCAAAAAATTCGGTAGCAACATATTGTGGATTCATGCGACCAACAAGAAGCTTAGCAGTGGTGCTTAGCAGCAGCAACGAAATTGATTCATAACTGGTACTGTAGCAGCAGCAGCGCTACTATGGAGTACTTCCTCGTTCTCTCAAATCAAAAGAGATGAACATTCAATAATCTGTTGTAGAAGAAATAGAATGAGGGCATTTGTGTCATTTTTGAAAATACTAACTTGACAAACTGACAGTGATGGTAAATCATAGAAGAAAGTTGAAACATGATGGCATATAGTAGAAGTGGACAAACTCGGTGGTAAAATATAGAACCATAACAAACTCAATGGTATGAAATAGATTATACTTTGATTCACCTCAATCGGAGTGAAAACGAATTTTCAGATTTTGAGGATTTTCAAATAATAATAATAACATTCCACTTGAAGACTTTAAAAGTTTAATATATTAATTGATTTTTAGAGACAGTTTCTTAATAGAATCTCATGCACTCAAAATTCGTTGTTTAAAATAGATGTGAGAACTTATAAGAAACTTTTAGTTCTTAACCTATCCCAAATAAAAAAAATCAGCTAGATCTCTTATGTGGGCAATAATTTTCATACAAGTCTGTTCTCATCCAATTCCATATAAAAGTTTTATATGTAGAAGTTCCTTAAAAATCAAATAAATCTATTTTTTAAGTTTGTAAAAATTAAAACTCGATTAATCATACACAAATAGCTCATCTCGTTTCGCATGTCAAAAAAATCCAATCCCAAGTACTGGTTTTTCTTATGTGCATTGCATCCTAGTTGCCACAATCATGCATTTGAATTCACTTAGAGCTTAATGGAAACTCATAAATTGAAATCTAACAGGAACTAGTGGCGGACACACGATTTTGACAATGGGGGTACAAAGTTACAGAGTACGGACTACGTAGATAATACAAAGGAAACTAGATCGACAATAAAAATGAACTCAAATCACTAATAAGCACTCAATCCAAGCAGCAGACATGCATATATTAGGCAATGTATATCTTAATCCCAATACGCAACATGTAGTGAATAATTTGTAGTGAACAATAAACAAATGTATAATAGAAAACACAACTAACCATTGCTTCGTTGGAAGTGGCACCGGCGACAGATGTGGCGACGACAGGGATGTTGGGCTAGGGTCATGGGAGGCGGCGAGTGGAGCTAGTGTGCCGACTAGAGGAGCTGAGTCGCCATCGTGCTGTGGATCTGGAGCGGCATGCAGGCGTGTCGTCTCCTGCCCCCGACGACTTGTTTGACCGCTGCCGCCGCTCATGGCATTGCTCCTGAGTCCCGACTCCTAAACCGGCAAGAGAACAAATGAGAGGGGAGGGGAATAGGGTTTAGCCGGAAAGGGAGATCGAGAGATGCGCACATGGGCTACTGGGCCGCCAATTAGGATGGTTGGATTGCTATTCTCCAAGGCCTATAAATTATTAATTTGGCCGATATAAATACATATAGTTATTTATTTGCAAAATAATTTGGGGAACAATTGTACCCCCATGTCCGCCCCTAGCGGGAACCCCCTCCCCAGCCCTGTCCAATCAATTTTAAACCGTAGTTTTGCAGCATAAGATATTTTGAGAGGCATTTGAAACATTCTAAAAATTCCATGACTTATCTAGAAGCCAACCGGAAAATATTCCACTTTTATGGACAAAGCTAACCCAGTTCAAATCCATCCAAGTTTCCTTTTTTTATTCAATGCCCCCTTAAGCTCTGTTAATGCACAACACATTCCCCAGCCTCTCTCACTGACCAGCTGGTCCAAATGTCCAGGGTGGCCTAGTTGGAGGCGCAACACCTTTCTCCCAGCCACTTGCCAAGTAGTGTGAAGTGTGAATACGGCGTCTTGCATATTTTGCATGGAGTTATTTCATTCTATAAACATAATACACAAGTATATCTGTTTCCAACACATCTGCACCTTAAATGCTAACCAGCAATGACAGCACGCAGCCAAATCCGCACGATCGGGTCAACCTATTGCGATCTTGTCCATGTGATTTTGGGCCTTTCCTTTTTTGCAAATTGTTTGATGGGCTTTGAGCCTTTCCTTTTTTGCATATTGTTTGATGGGCTTCGGGCCTTTTCTTTTTTGCAAGTTGTTTGATAGGCTTATGGCCATCTTGTTTTCCTTTATTAGGAGATCTACCATCTCCCTTTTCCATAGATTTGATCTGGTATCTTTCCTTTTTATTAGGCCATTTTTTCCAGTCCACATGTCCAATATTTCTGAAAATATAGATACAAAAATTCTATGATAAACTTTACACATATAAATTTTCTATAGAAGACCAGTCTGGAAAGGAGTATTCTAGCTTACCGCAAGAGGAAAATACCATCAACCAGGGTGGATGAAGCCTGAAGGTTATGTCTGTCAGGGTTACGGGTTAGACATTCCCTCTACCCTTCGATATACGTTGCATATCAATATGGCATATCCACGCGCATGCGGATATTTCCTGTTTACAGAAGGAAAGAATCCTACTCGGACAGAACTGGGTCGTTGACGTATTGTATAGGGTCTGATACCTCCGAGTTCTACTTGGAGACCTCCAGATCCGCGATATAAAAAGGACCCCCCGGGGAGGGCTCAAGACATCAAATCTCATAGCCAACACAACCAACGCAGCCTACGAAGCTGGAATCTGCGAGGAGCCAATTCATCAAGAGCTAGTCGAATCAACTTCACTACGATCTCGTCGGATCCGACAAGTTCCATTGTCCTCTTTGTAACCTGTGTTTTCCACCATATAATCCCATATCAACTGGATTAGGGCTATTACCTATCAAGGGGCCTGAACCAGTATAATTCTTGTCTTTTGATTGTTTGATGTCGTACTACGTAGATCCTTGTACCAACGTACCCCAATACCCTCTATATTCGGTCTACGGGTATCACCCGTCGATAATGGCGCGCCAGGTAGGGGGCCTTGGTACTCAAGGTTCTACTACTATGTCATCCAGCTTCGTCGACAACAACGTTAGCACCAGCCTCAGCCAAGTACTCCCTGCTTCAACAATGCTGGTATGGACTCAAGTCGGCGAAATCGTCTTCCCGGTTTACACCACGACGCCGATCTCAGCCGGTCCTCCAATGACCGGAAACGAGAACGCAGTGGCTACGAACCAAGGCGACTCCATGTCCTCCGACGAGTTCAAACCCAAGCAGGGCGAAACAAACTCTCACCAAAATGGGAAGGACCTTACACGATCACACAAGTCTTGCGGCCAGGCGCATTCAAAATCGCAGACGGCGACGGTCGCGAACTAGCAAATTCTTGGAACATTGACCAACTACGTAAATTCTATGTATGAGTCAAAACCACTATACCTGTAAGTACCCTTACAGTATCAATAAAGCCTATTTCTAGGCCCCATATCACAATCAAAGTGTTTTCACCCGATGATCCCTTACTCTGATGACACCTAGCGTTGAAACCTGTCCTTATGTCCCTTTACGCCATCTCGACAAGGCCTCCGAGGAACCTAAGGGATCTTTGGCTGGGGACGCCCAGAGCCGATAAGGCCTTGTCAGATCCTGTAGAGATGAAAGACCATGTAAGATCTGGTTGTGTAAGAGTTCTCGCCGTGCGTATTAACCAAGTCGTGAAATCGGAAATCAATTTTCCAACTTCACGGCTGGGGGCTAGAATCAGAGCTTATTCAACCAAGGCAGGTCAAGGGTCCAAGAGCCTTATCCTCCGAGAAAATTCCTCTGACGACAAGGCTGGGGGCTAGGGAGAGTGTACGACTCAAACGGCTGACTAAAGTCGTTAACTGAGAACACACTCTTACACACGACATCCAGAGTAAGAAACATTTGTTAAAGATAGATTTCTTTATTCACAAAGTACTTCTTACAATTTTTACATAAATCTCTCGCTGCTTTACACCTTTCCCTAAGATATTTGTCGCAGGATACGAGTACTACCAAGAAGGCCAACGCTAGTCCATAGACTGAAAGATCTTCTCGGCCAACGGCGACATCGACCTCGCTAGATGGTCTATCTCCGCCGGATTTCTCCGAGAACGAGCAAAACCTTCGCGGAGAAATTCAAGGTCTAGGCGCGGGCGGTGATCTCGTAGGCAAGCCAACACGTGTCCTCTGGCGTATCGGCTCGCTCGACGACACTCTTGTTTCAAGGCCTCGTCGATACGCTTGCCGATGCCATCGAGTTGGGCACAGGCCCCGTTCAGCCACGAGATGTACCCGGCCGCCGACTCCTCGGGGTCACCGCGGACTACTCGAGGTTCCCTGCATGCTCTCGCCATGGAGGTACAACAATTCTTCAAGTACGAGTTAAACCACACTTCGCGACCTCGGAGCGCTTCCACAGCCTGTTCTTTCTTCACGGCCAGCATGGTTCTCTCGAGTTCCACCACTTCAAACTTCGTCTTCCAGTATTGGATACGACGATCTTGGCTTGCAAGGGCATCCTCGAGATCTGCTAAACGTGACAGCCATCAAGACCAGCTGGATACCTCTTTCGGAACATGGGCGACCTAATCAGGAGGGCATTAAGAGGTGAAGGGGCTACTCACTTGAGGCAGTCGTCACCTCCGCATCAAGGGTTTGTTCCACATTGTCAGGTGAGATGTGTGGTCCAAGCTCGAGTACCGGAATTATCGCCAGTGACCCGGGCTGCCCACGCTGCTGGACATCCTCGTCATCAGCATCTCTACAATGGACAAAAGTTTCCGAGATCAACATACAAAACTAAACGAGGATGGCAATTGCACGCACGAAGGCGGTCAAAGTTCAATTTTTACACATTATCTAACAAATACAAGAAGTCCTACTCTTCAAAAAGGGGGAGAACAGACTCCCCCAGATCACCGACTTCTTCCATCACCTCCTTACGCGTGTCACTTGCCGCTCCCTGATCCAAGATCTCGCGCAGATCGAGTTCAGGACGCGACAACCTCACACACGCGAGGACGTGACACGCCCTGGTGTAGATCCCGTTCGACGTCTCCTCCACGATCCTGGCTGCATGCTTGGAGGGGATCTCCCCCATTGCCGTCGCTAGTTCCGCAAGAGAGGAGGTCAGTAAGAACTCATCAGGATTCACCAGGATTGTGGACTTAATGCCGCATTCCTGGCGAGTTGGTGGAGCCCAGTGTAGGTGACCCGCAACGAGCCCCGGATCTTGGACAGGTTGTTCCCGAGTTCCGACATGCGGTCCTCGAGTCCCTTTTGTTGTCGCTCGTTGCTGACCACCAGCTCCCTCATTTTTGTGAGGTCTTCACGGGCTTCAGCCAACTCGCGCACCAGTCGATCAGCACGCGCGTTCGCCGTCGCCGCCTCCGACCTCGCCTCCGCAATCTCGCGGCCGATGCCGCGAGCACCAGCTTCGAGGAGGCGCCCCATCTCGATTTGGAGCTCCTTCCAGGTGAGGACGGCAGCTGGCAGCCCACGACCTCCCGCAGAATTGCTGATGGGGCCGCTAGGCGTCGCCTCCCGGCTCCCGGCTACGGGCACGACATCTGTCGAGGCCGTGGCAGGTGACGCGCTGGAAGCTCCTCCAGACTTAGCTCGAGCAGCCTTCGCCCGCGCTTCCCTACAGACAACCATGGGTCAGACACCGCTCGAATGAGAAGCACGGAGATTCAAGAATCTATCTACTTACTTCTCGCCAATCGTCACAATACGTTGTCGTCGTGGAGGTGGAGGAGACGCGTCCGAGGCCTGAAAGACAATCAATACAGAGTAAGGAAAAACCCTCCTTGCTGCATGATCTAACGACGAGATAAAGTTACCGAGGGGGTCGCTGCCTTGCGACGATGTCCGATTACAGACGAGAATTTCCTCGGCTTGGTCGGGACATTGCCACCGCTAGTGGTGGCCGCGTCAGACGCCTCCTTGACAACCCCGTCCTTCAGAGATGTCACCACCTGGTGGTCCGCGAGCGGCCCGATGATGTCAGTCAAAGGAAGGGCCTACGCTTAATCAAGTCATAAGGTGATTTCGAAAGGGGGAATGTGGGATGCTTATCGGATACACTTACGTTGATGGCTTCATCGCGTTCCGTCATCCCCTTTTCACAAAGGGGCACGGGGATGTCACTCGCCGTGGTCGGGCTGCTGATCATCACTTGGCCAACGCGCCACTCCACGGCTTCGCTGCTCAGACCTGTTCATCGAGAACCAACTTTCGATAAGTCAAGCGGAACACGAACGCAAGCACGACAAGATAAATGCGAGAAAGATACCCCGAGGAGAAACCCGGGTCGCGTCTTCCGGCCCGGAATAGTTATAGGCTGGATGGGCCCGAGCCTGGAGCGGCTGGATTCGCTTACCAACGAAGTCTGCAACGACTTCATATCCTGACAAGCCCCGTTCTCGGAGATTGTTGATGATGTCGATAAACGACTGAAGAGAGGGGGTCAAGGGGGGCTTGGCGGTCCAGGCCGGAATCTTGTCCGGTTGATCCTCGGGGACAACGAAGACAGGGTTCGAGTCCTTGATCTCAAGATAGAACCACCTGTTCCGCCACTTGCTGCGGGAAGAAGGACACTGGAAGGGGACATAACGCGACTTCATGCCATCACAAAGTCAGAACCCGACGCAACCAGACACCCTATTGGATTCCATCCAACACAGCTCATAATAGAAACGAAAGAGATCAAGGAAAGGCTCTACCCCAATGTAGGCCTCACAAAGATGAACAAAGATACTAAGAAAGGCGATGGAATTGGGATTCAAATGGAGAAGAGAAAGACCATAGAAATTCAAGACCAGGAGAAGAAACTCGGAAGGTGGAGGGAGAAAACCGCAGAGAACATAATCTTCGATCGCAACCATGCGACCCAAGAGGAGCTGAGGATTAGTACCTCCTGCTTCTCTCTCCATGCTTCCACGGTCGGGAAGGGCGCCGTCCTCCTGAAGGTTCTTCAACATCACGCTGGTGGAAGCCGATTTGCCGAGATCCATTGCTGTTTGAAGATCGCCGGAAAACGATCCTAAGTTGGTGAACTAGGGTTTCTTGCGGCGGTGAAGAAGGCAAAGAGCGCTGGCAGGCGGTGTGTGTTCAACAGGGTTGGCGGACTTCAAAATGGGCTCCCAAAATTCCTTTAAATAAACACACTACCGACGGTGCGAATTCCAAGGAACCAAGAGAGATGCCCGCCGGAAATTTCTAGGTCCGTTACGCGCGGCGGTTTTTCTGGACTTCAGTTCAAAATTCGCTCGTGACCATTGGGTTTCAAATGGCGTACTCGACTACGGTCTATCTCCGCGGTCCTCACACCGGGAATGACGACAGTCTCGACATCCGAAGTCACAAATGGTTGCATGAGTTCATTTTAAGCAGAAGTCAGGGGCTACTGTCAGGGTTACGGGTTAGGCATACCCTCTACCCTTCGATATACGTTGCATATCGATATGGCATATCCACGCGCATGCGGATATTTCCTGTTTATAGAAGGAAAGAATCCTACTCGGACAGAACTGGGTCGTTGACGTATCGTATAGGGTCTGATACCTCCGAGTTCTACTTGGAGATCTCCAGATCTGCGATATAAAAAGGATCCCCTGGGGAGGGCTCAAGACATCAAATCTCAGAGCCAACACAACCAACATAGCCTACGAAGCCGGAATCTGCGAGGAGCCAAGTCATCAAGAGCTAGTCGAATCAACTTGACTACGATCTCGTCGGATCCGACAAGTTCCATTGTCCTCTTTGTAACCTGTGTTTTCCACCATATAATCCCATATCAACTGGATTAGGGCTATTACCTATCAAGGGGCCTGAACCAGTATAATTCTTGTCTTTTGATTGCTTGATGTCGTACTACGTAGATCCTTGTACCAACGTACCCCAATACCCTCTATATCCGGTCTACGGGTATCACCCGTCGACAATGTCATCGAGCGAGAAATATTCCCCAAGAAGATACTGCGGGGACCACTCCAACCACTACTGCAAGCTGGCGTCAGGTCCTTTGGAGGTCCACACAGTTGTACAACCATACCCATAAGATTTCTAACTTTAGAGGGGTATTTTAGTAATTTCTATATACCATTGAGGTAGGATTGTACATGTACCTCCGAAGGCTATATAAGCCGTTCCTGCTAGATTTAAGATATCAAAATACCATACGACACACGGGACTTTACCCTTCGAGCTCATCTCACTTTTATGGTAGGCGAGGAAAATAGTACTTTCCCGCCTATTCCTGATTTGTCCGTGACCTAAGATCACGACAGTTTGCATGAAGAATGACAGATGTGGTATTTTCAGAACAAAAATGCTGTCACCTGTGGTGTTACATGAAATAGGGTAATTTTCGTGGTATTTTTTGAATTTGGCTTTTGAATGGTGCTATGAACCAAATTTTTCTCAAGATAAGGCCCCCCAATACTCATTAATTAATAAGATGAGAGAAATAATTTTACAAACTTTTATGCTGGCTGCACCAACCAACATGGGTTAATTTTCACTCATGCTCTCTCCTCTGTTACCTTGACATACTTGTTTGAATGGTGAAAGCAAAATGCCATAACACTTGTACGAACACTTGTTTTTGGTTGCGTCAGCCGAAGAGCAGCACACGCCGCGCCGCCGAGATGCCGCGCCCTGCGCCTATAGGTGCCGCTGTGGTGTTTTTTTCCATTTTATTTTTTTTTCGTGTGAATTGAGGGCAATTTGGTCATTCTTATGATTATAACGGTGTGCAATCGACGGTAGGTTGACGGCGATGGTATTTCTGGAGAAAAAGGCTTGTATGATGGTATTTCTTGAAAGTTATCTAGGATTAGGGTGCTTGTCGATGGCATTTTATGGATTTTCTCTCAAAGTTGTATTACTATCTCCTATCCAAGGACATCACTCCAAGCAAATACACTCAGATTGCAGGGGTTACCAACTCCTCTACTTCGTTTTCCGCACTCACGCTTTTCAAACTGTTAAACTGTGTGTTTTTTTTGCAAAAAGTTCCTATACGAAAGTTGCTTAAAAAAATCATATTGATCTATTTTTGAAAAAAAATTAGCTCAAACTTAATTAATCACGCATTAAGCGCTATTTCGTTTTGTGTGTCGGAACACAGCCTAAGATGCAGATAGTGGGAATCTAATTGGTGCAAATCTAGACAAACTGGGCAAACTAACTTTTAGGTTCTAGTTTATTTTTAACTACAGTTTTTCAGATTTTGAAAAAAAAACTATTTAAGATATCTTTTTATTCTATAAAATAGGAGTACGCTGCAGCTAGGCCGTATACGAAATTACGAACACAAACAGGTAGTACGACCTTCAAGGGCCAAGGCCACCTCGCCGGCTTCCTCGCCCTCGCGCGCCTCCTCCGCTGCGACGCCCTCCTGCCCGACGGCGACGTCGACGTCACGCTCGTCTGCACCCCGCGCAACGGCGCCACCCTCCGCGCCTCCCACGACGACGACGACGACGGCGCGTGCTCTTCCGGGATGGCCTTCCACGCGCTATGCCGTTCGCGCCGGCCGACCACGGCGCGGCCTGCCGGACGGCTGCGAGTCCTCCAGCGACCTCCCGCTCCGGGAGTTCATCACGCTGCTGTTCGAGGCGTTCGAGTCGCTCGAGCCCGCCTTCGATGGCTTCCTCTCCGGCCTGGTTGATCAGGAGGGCACCACCGTCTGCGTCGTCGCCGACGGGTTCGTCGCATGGACGGTCGGCGTGGCGCGGCGGCGCGGGTGCCCGCGCACGCGTTCCTTGTGTCGTGCGGCGCGCTCGGCACGGCCGTCCTCGTCGGAGACAACGACCAGCGAACACGACGCCGTGCTCAGCTGGCTTGACACGCAGCGGCCGGCGTCGGTGCTCTACATATCCTTCGGCTCCCAGAACTCGATACGGCTGCACCAGACGACAAAGAGCTCGCGGCGGCGCTGGAGTCCAGCGGCCGTCCGTTCATCTGGGCCATCCGCCCGCCGGTGGGGTTCGACATGTATCAATGGCCAGTTCCGCGACGAGTAGCTGCCGGAAGGGTTCGAGCAGCGGGCGCGCGGCCACGTCGTTCACGGGTGGGCGCCGCGGGTGAGCATCCTCGCGCACGCATGACGCATCCACTGGCGTGTTCCTGAGCCACTGCGGGTGGAACTCGGTGCTGGAGAGCCTGACATGCGGCGTGCTGGTGGTCGGCTGGCCGTTGTCGGTGGTGGAAAGGGTGATGGGGGACACGGCGGAGGCGGCGGCACGGGTGAGGGAGGTCAAGAAGGTGATGGAGATGGTGTGGGCAGAGGGCGAGGGAGATGGCCATTCCCCATTTCATATCGTAAGTTATTTTAATTTTTTTCTAGTCAAATTTCTTTAAATTTGATCGTGTTTACAAAAATTTTAGTAACATATATCATACCAAATTAGTTTCATTAATTACAATATTAAATATTTTGATAGTATGTTTATTTTGTGTTAAAAATATTACTATACTTATCTTGCCATCTTAGTCGAATTGTCAAATGTTTTTGTTAGGATACTTGTAGTTGTCGAATGTTAAGTGCATCCGTTGCTTCCTTTCAAAGTTTGTATCAAACGATCTTAATATATTTCCTTGGAGAAAAAAGTTTAAAATGAAAATAGAAGTTGATATTGAAAGTTCCTGACCTCAATCGAGGAATACTCCTTCCTGTCACTATAAATACTTTGTTGCTCTGTTTTTCTTTCCCTCCCCCTGTTCTGCTCTGTTTTCCATTCCCTCTCCTGACTCCTGTTCTGCTCTGTTTTTTTATTATTGTTAGATCGAGTCATTCGCATGGCTGAAGATTCTGTGGTCAAAAGCGTGAAGTTGAGCTCGATCTGTGCAATCTGTTTGCACGAGAGCACGTCGCACGGGACGATCTGTTGCGTCTGGGAATGCATTCACGCAAAGGAGTCATGCATGCAGGGCCAACGTGCGCATGTTCTTCCGTTTCCAGGAATAACAGGAGTAGAAGAATGAAAATTATGTTAGATGTATGCAGCACCCAAATCCTTGTTTTTTTGTGTATTGTTTCCAATTCTAATAAGTGGTATTAGAGCAAGGCGATCGACCACCCTAGGGAGCAATGTCTGCTACGGTGAGTCGTCATCATGGGTGCTGCAACGACTTCGGCGGCCGTGAGGACATTGTTGAGCGTGTGATCGATTGAGAAGAGCTTGGACTCGATCGTCTACCCCATTCTCACGCGACCCAACTACACCAAATGGTCCATGGTAAAGCACATTAACTTGCCTCCGTAGGACTTTTGTGGCAGGTGTTTGAGGCAAGGACCGATGAATTCTGCAATGACTACACCGCGCTCGTTGCCATCCTCCACGCGGTCACCGGAGATGTTGACGTCGCTCTCCCTTAAGAGCTCCATGAGAGAAGCCTAGGAGGTGATTCGAGCAGTGTGCGTCGATATTGAGTGTCTGAAGAAGGCAAATGCTCAAAAGCTTGATCAAAACTTTGCTGCGATCACCTTTAATGTGGGAAGGAGCATTGAGGATTTCTCCTTACACTCACCGGCCTCACCAATGAGTTGTGCATGCTTGGATATGACATCACTGAGAAGGAGGTGGTGAAGAAGTTGCAAGTGGTCCCCAGTACCTTGAACAGGTGGCCTCTCCATCAAAACTCCTCTCAATCTTGATCTAAGCATAATTGAGCAGCGGAAGAAGTTGGAGTCTGCTTCTACCAGGGGCAACATCAGCACCCTTCTTCTTATCGAAGAGAACTGACTCACATGCATTTCAAAGCTCCCCGAGCAGGATAACCAATGGATGGTGGTCAGCTTTGGGGCGCCCAACCACATGTGAGGAAACCAGTCCGCTTCCTCCAACCTTGATGGCTCACTCATCTAGATTGATGTGGCGCATTCATCTTCGACTACAAGACTGAGAAGATTGCTCCTTCATTGGTGTCTACTACATCCCTAGATTGATGACAAACACCATGAGTGTGGGCTACAGGGCTAGCTCGACGAGATCAGATTTGAGGCCCTAGTTTGAGGCGGAGTCATGCGTGTCCGACGCAGAAAGGTATCTCCATGCCAAGATTCCAAGCACCCCGAACCAGCTATATATGCTCGACCTCACCATTGCGCAACAGGTGAGCCTTCTGGAAGGATGCCCAGAGGTGGTACACACACTTTAGTCACCTCAACTTCCCGATGTAATAGAAGCTAGCCCCAGAAAGGCTTTGACCAACTCTGCAACAGGTGCCTAGCTGACAAGTAGTTAGAATGTCCTCGAAACAAACATAGAATAGTGCAAAATGCATCCTCAAGTTGGTTTGCGGGGACCTTTGCAACCAGGCCATGTCTGTGATGCCTAGTGGTAAGAAGTTGTCTCTATTGCTCGTCAATGACTTCAGCAGGTTCATGCAGATTGAGATCCTCCTGTCAAAGGACTATGTGCTGGTTTCGATCAAACGGATTTGGGCGGTAGCACAGGCCCAAAATGGACACAATTTGAGCTCCCTCTTCACTGAGCATGGGGGAGTTTACATCGGCAAACTTTACAGAGCACTACACTACAACCGGAGTTTGATACTAACCCAACGCACCGTATTCACTGCCAAAACGGTGTGATAGAGCAGTAGAACCAATCCATTGTTGCGTCATTTGTAGTATGCTCAAGACCAAGGGGCTCCTAGGTTATTTCTGGGGCAGCAAGAGGATTGGAGGAAGAAGAGGAGGCAAGGGTAATTTCGTCTGGAATGACATTATAGCATAGACACACTAATTGAAAGTGGTATTTTATCAAATCCCTTTTAAGTGGCATTTGCGTGAAGCCCACTTCTGAGGATGGCATAATCTCAAGATTCTCATATTGATCAGCCTGTTAATACATCACTTCCATGATTTCGTGGGGACTTTTCCCCAATTAGGCCTTGTTCGTTTAATCCTCACCAATCTCTTCCTAATGGGGATTAAACGGATAAGGCTTTACATGGAAAACACACATACTCACACACCCGTGCAAACGCCCCTAACATCATTTAGGAAACATGTTTCTGCTGGCCGAGAGCAAGATCAAATGAAGTAAATGAGTAAGGACCAAGGAAAGCAAACATCTCTTCTCCAGCATTGGGTAGTTCTCTTGTAACCGGCACGACCTGCAAGAATTGTTTGTGATATACTTGTTAGATAAGAATAGAGAAGATGGGAAATCCTCAATTGCCAATTGAGTGTGTGGTAAATCCTCAACTTCATAACTAAATTTGATTCTCTTACAGGACAAATAATCTGTTCCAAAAATCAGTAAAGATGATATATTATTAGTCAAAAGAGTATATAGTTTGAGCTACTTGGTTATTAGAAGCCTATGAAGAAACTTCAACATGAATAATCCAGTTTTGTAGTGGAGATCTTTTAGGGCTTACATGGGAAGAGTGAAATCCCAGCACATCCACATGGATTGACTGGAATTTCAGGTCTGCCAAGCAGGTCCTCAAGGAATACAATCGAATATAAGAAATGCCCTTTACTATATCCAGTTTATAATGTATGAAGCAGAAGTTTTTAATAACTGAAGTAAGTAACTGCCCTTACATTAGTGGGTTTACTGAATGAATTTTCGTCTGACAGATTTTTGGATGTGAGAATAGTGATTGTTGATTTCCGCATATTGACCAAAGCTTCAAGACCAGTTGTGGATACTATGAGGTTCACAGGGTTGGACCCAATGTTTACAATCTGCACAAGAATATCTGTAAATCAGTATGAGGTTTTAAACACATTCTTCCGACAGTAGAAACCATATCTGCGTGAGATTTTATTGAAATATGCCAATGTTCAAGATTGTGGTCCATATGTAAACTGGGCCATTTCAGTAATTATAGAATCAAACTACTCAGGCCATGAAGAAATTGGAAACTATTGGTTTTACCTTCACTCTCAAGAAGCTACTGTTACTGGCTTTCCAGGTTATTGCAGAAGCTGCTAATGAATTAGAATACATGGAGTTGATTGTCACTGGATGCAGCACAGCACCACTCGATTCGCGGAAAATTGTCTGCATCCAGTAACTAGGACTTCCATACTGTTTCCATGAGTTGAAGACGACAGCAGCTGGGTTCCACCTGATTGGATTAATTCAGATACAGTTATAGTGGAAGGTTAACAACACAAGAAATGTAGAAATCATAAGGCCATCGATACTGACGAGCGATCATTATCATTCATGAAGAGCGGTGCATAGCTGGCCATCTGAACAACATCACTGCAAAGAACAAGTAAATAGCCATCTCAATAGTCAACAGAGTGATCTTTGCGATAGTAATATAATTTATAGGATAAATTCCTTATATGCCACTGACAATAGAGAATATAACCATGTGGTGAAGAAATTTGTGTGTGCATGTGGGGAATAGATCGATCACCTATTCTTCTCCAGTCCAGTGAGGAAAGCAGCCTCAGCCAGTGAGGCAAGAAGAGTTCCTCTACCTACACCATTACTTGAAACAGCATACTCACTGACAAAGGCCTGCACTCAGACCATATTCAGAAATATATTTACTGTCAAAGTGTCAAGGCATCTATAATGATGTAAATGAGCAAGAGAACTATTGTAAATAAACCTGCACTGAAATCATAGTACTGCAAAGGCATCTAGGTTGATGTAAGCAATAAAGATAACCAATGCAGGTTACAAGCTTCTCAAAACCTGTTTTTTTTTTTTACTTGTAATATGTTTGCTTTTTTTTTTTTGCATTCTAAACTGTTTGGATATAATGACAAGATTTAATTGAACAAAAAAACTTATTGCTGAGGGAGTACAGACTATACCGTAATAGCTTGTACACATGAAAATAGCATAGTACATTATGGTACAAATTACTTAGGCTTCTCATATTCCTGACTTTCCTTTGTTTTCAGAGTAATAGATAAAGAAAAAGAAAACAAAAACGAACTAAATCAATCCATCTAATAAAGATCCATAAAGATATGAAAACGGACGCTACCTTTGTCCCATTCCGAGGCGTGCTGTCAAATTTGTTCCTCATAGAAAACAAAGTATTAGAATCCCCGTAGACCTGAAAAGAACATATATTATCATATTTTCAGAAAATCCAAGAATATTAACAGCAATAAATAAGAGAACAGATTTTGAACATTAACAACAGGAATTACAAGAATGTTGTGGTTTACATGGAAGTCATATATGTCAGCAGGATGGTCAAGTGGTTTAGATGAACCATCACAGTTTGAGATGATTTGAATGTCTGGATAAGCCTCTCTTATAGCACGATGGAACTTGAGGTAATTACCTGTTCAAGAGAATTGAAGAATACCTACAGTTTAAGTGGACTTTGTGCAGTGCCACAGAATTATGATGACATAAAGCTACTCAAAATCAACAAAACAAACTTGTTTAAATTAGGAGAACAAGGGCAGAATGCAGATAAAAATAGAGTAAGAATAAATTGCATTGTATTTTTTTATGAAGATCCATGTGAGAAAATTATTGAATTAATTCTACAAAAAAAAAATTCTTGTATTGATGTTTTTTTTTGCAAAATATGCCCAATCATAAAAATAGGTGTTTATATTTTGTGTTTAAAAACTACAGGAAAAGGTTGAGTAACTTATCTGCTTATACCAAAATTATTTATGTTTCCTTTTTCTTGACAAAGAATGAGCTTAATCCTTGTATACATAAACATAATCAACTTGTAGTGGGAAATAGATTTAATCCATAAGAAACTAACTGATATATTTACCATGGTAAAATTTTTTTGTACAGTCTTCGTTTCCAATTGTAACATATTTGACTGGAAATGGTTCAGGATGCCCCATTGCAACTCTAAGAGAGCCCCATGTTGAGTTGGTACTTCCCCTTGCAAATTCTAGGCTGTACAGTATATCCTGGAGAAAAGACAATAACAAAAGATATGAGCCTCAGTTATAACTTATCCAAGTCTGGGGAAAATATGGGCAACGTGTGGTGAGATAATTAGTTGTTACTAACTTTTATCCATAAAAATGAACAAATTTAGAAAAAAAATTGTAAGTAATCCATTAATAATTTTGGGTAAAAAACAATCTGAACTTAACCCAAGGTGTTGTATCAATTTGTGCAGTACATGTAAATAAACCAAAGAACCATCTTAATAATGTCCCAATATTGATTATGATGGATAAACATCTACCATCATTTGAGCAGACCCATCATATATATAATAGCTGTCTCAGAAAGGATTGAGCAACAAAATTTCTATTTCTAATCCTTGATATATGTACAGGAAAAGTGAGAATTGCTACTTCCAATGTATTTACAAATGGAATTCATTCACTGCATCAAGATATGTCTATGCTGGTATAAAATGAATTGGGAGCTCAAAACATGCCTTTACAAATGGAGCAATAGCCGTGGTATTAATTTCCTCATTGTGGCTGAAACCTGACATTTAAGAGGCAAAATTATTTCAATAAAGGCAGACGGTAGTGGTGATCAAAGATGCAATAAACACAAAAATAATTACCATTGTTGAACACCCAGATTGGGGCAGCACCCAGATCCTCAGAAAGCTTAGATGTTCAATTCAAAGGAAAATATGATTATGGAATAATCAAGAAAATGTAGAGCTGAAATAATGCCAATTGGTACCTGAAGAAACTCATAATATCCAAGGCCATCATCAGTCCAATAACCCCAGACATCACCAAAGTGTCCAGGCCTCTCCTCCCACGGACCAACAGACTCACGCCACCTGAATGCATTTCTTAACCACTGGCCTTCAACAAAGCAGCCTCCTGGAATAGTTCCCTTCAATCTAGTTAACTGTCCAAAATATGTCTGATCAAATATGTGCAACGATGGAAAGAATAATTCACATACCAGGAAACCTCATGAATTGTGGTTTTAAATCCAAAAGCATTGATACAAGTTCTTTCCGGAAACCATGACCCTGTACATACAAAGAAATGGAAGTTAAATATGGAAATAACCTCATGGCATACGTCATAAGCATGACTACTAGAAAGAGATCAAACTCAATGGATTAACAAACAAATAAATACAGACAGAAATGAAAGCTTTTATATGATCTTGGATAAAAGAAGAATCCAACTACAATTGACCTGTGAAATATACTTGGGTTCACTCTTCTGTTTGCTGTTCGAAGTATCAAGCAATACCTGTGAAACAAACTACAATGGTACCTCATACGTGTCTGAAGGCATGAGTGATATTTGATCCAACCATATGACACCTTTCTTGTTAGTTGTTATTTGAAGCCTTGAGGTTCTGTTTGTTCCTTTAGCAACCAACTTCTGCTCAAGTTTTGTCCAATTTGATGTACCAGCAACTCTATGGCAACAAAATACTATACACTGATGAAAATTGTAAAAATGAAAAGTTTACCCCGTTTTAGTAAACAAAGAATGCTTACTGTATGGTAGCAGAAGACAGATTTTGCAACCCATCAGAGCTTGTTAGTGAAACTGTTAACTCTGTATTTTCTAATGATTTAGCATACATGACAAGACTGTAGTTCTTTCCATCCTCTATGTTCTGTAAGTTGACATGACAAGGTCACATTATCCAGCTGAATTGGCAGGATTACACAATGTGTACTAAACATTTGCCTTACTTGAGAGCATGAAAGCAAACATTAACGAAAAGTTTCAAACAGAAACTGTGTATTTTCTGGTTAAATTTAATGAAAACATTTCGCAAAACGACAGCTATGAGATGAAAATTCAACCTCTGATCAACATAAGGTCATACCATGCCCCAGAATCCTGGATTGTAAATGCCAACACCACCAGCTTGGCAGTCACCACAGAGAACCTCCATCCTCAGAGCAATGATATTTCGACTGAAACATGATGATCGATCAGTTGCCACTGATATGACAGATTCATTTCCAATTATGGACCAAGGGTCAATGCTCGATGGAGTATTAGGGCCTCCAGCTTCGAAACCTGTATCATAAAATTCATGAGCTGGTTGAACTAAACTTCAGAAGGAAAATGCCTGTTTGAATGCTGTTTCCAGTTTATGCTCAAGTTTCGATGTCAAAAAATTGTTAAACAGAAAACAATTCTGTTATAGTATGGGCCAGTGCTGGGCAGAAATTATTTTCTATACTTCATAGCATGCACTTGTATTTATAAGCCATTACGATAACCTCTTTTATCCTCGGTTGGACCAGATAGGCATTGATCTCAATACTCATCTATTTTTGTAAGAGAGCCATTGAAATGTCAGTAATTGTTATAGATGTAGTTGCATTCCATAGCAAGTTCACCCAACCAAAATACCAAACACCACGTAGTAAACTCTCTCTACTATCTAATAACTTGACAAAAATTATTTCAAGAGGCACACAGCACAATCTAGAGATGAGATTAATGGCAGGCCAGTAGAAGTACCTCTGTTGCTGACAAGCTCTGCCCATATTCCACCTGCTCCAGCATGGTTGATCTCCTACAGTATTTTACCAAAGTAATCAGTAAGAATATGTAAACGTTCGTATTTAAAACTTGATAAGTCTTAACAAGTTAAGAACTGGGATTTTTTTTCAAGGGAAGGAAACTAAAGTACCTCGAAAAATATCCCAAAGAGCGTCTCAGGGATCTTTCGAGCATGCTGCGGTGAGGCATCAACCTTGAGGACTGCCAGTTGGGTTGTGTTTACCTCTGAGGTTAAGCATTTGCAGCTCACACAGAGTAGAAGCAAGACGCAGAATATGATACGTCGGAATGCTTCTTTGGAGCCCATTAGTTGCTTGCTCCCACGTGAAACTTTGCATGCTAGCTGGGAACGAAAGGTACAAATATAAAACCATTGAAAGCTGAGAGCCGTTAAGAAGAAACAAAAAAACATAGTGAAACTGAAATTTGCAGAGACCTCCATCAAAAAAAACAAATTTTCAGTGACTGATTTATGTTGTTCTTAAGGTAGCAAAAGCATTCGTTAACCATTAAACTGAGGACAATTTTGTTTGGACAGTAAGTTGTGTGACCCGTCCATCACCTAGTCCACTGGTTCAACACAAGATTTTTTAAAAAAATAAATGGAAGTTAACAAAATAAGAAGGGAGGGTACTTAAGTTTAAAAAGATATTGGCTTAAAGTCAAGGAATAAGTCTAAACAAAGATTACTGGCAAAATAAACTAAATAGAACAGAACACTCAATACAAAGAAGAAACAATAACTAAACATTCATCATGAAAACAAGATAATATATCTGAATCCACGATCACACAGCATAGATCAATGTATCACCAAAAACAATCACAGGGATCAATATCAGGTAAAAGTACAGAGAGATTTCTCACCATAAACCCAGCCAGGCAGCAACCAACACCTCAGACCTTCTCAGGAAGATACAGGTGTACATTTAATGTAACACTAGAGGATCGCTGGAGGTACTTAAATAGACAAACCATGGTAGGCGTTAAACTTGACATCATCAGTAACTTCGGAATTGGTAAAACTTTGCTCAAGCAGTTGAGTTGGTATACTGTCCCAATTGCCGTATGTTCCTCAAGATAAAGTGCATGTATGATCTCTGATGGATTTTGACTTTACCAGATGACCTTGTTTCTTAGGTTGTTTGAATTTTTTTTACACGTTTTCTTGCCTTGCTACCTTTTTATTAGAATATACTCATCAGTGTGGACATGTTTGGATAAGGGGAGATTTGATTGGGATTCGGGGGCCTGTTAAAAAATAAACAATAAATGTCACTGTTGCTTGTTCACATGTTGCACAAAGTCTATTACAGTAGAACGAGGTTTCTTGGTTTCTTGATGCAAAAGACGAGTTTTCAAGAAAAAAGGGGCTAGAAACAAAAGAAAGCACATAATTAATCATTTGGTATGTCAGCCATGCAGCTTTTCAATACGTTCATCTCAACCTGTTCTGCACATAACAGCAAAAGTAATGATAATAATAGTAACTGTCTTTCGAATTGACCATGAACATTATTAGATTTAATAAGAACAAATGAAAGAAAGTCAGCTCTAGAAAAGTCTTTCACACGCATGTACTGCTCGTGCTACTGACAGACATGGTCAGTCATACACAGCTACACACAATCTACAAAAACCAAAGAACCGACCAAAGTGAGCCCAGGTGTCCAACCTAATACTAGATACTACAGTGCTTAGTGCTTACCGACTTCATTTTAAATGGATTTAGAAAGAAGATGGACGAAATCGGAGTATGTATGAAAGAGGACTCTGGGGGAGATTTTTAACAGAAAAAGGAAAACAAAAACTTACAGGTGGGACCCGTTGAGGTATGGAATATCATCGAATCATTCTTTTAGTTGACATTTAGAAAAGAAAACTATGATATTGACATGTGGGCCCCCATTCCATGGTAACTATAGGTACGGACTTTGTTCAGTCGGAACAGCATTTGCAGAGCTGTTTTGGCGGTTCTTTTCTTTTTTCTTTTTTTTTTGCTTGAAGGAAAAATATGATGTTGCATGCAATTAAGAAAATCTCAGGCACTTTATGCCCATCAATTGCTCTTTGTGAAAATTACATGAATTATCGGTAACTTCAATGATATCAGAGATTCAGAGATAAGACATCATTTGTATGAACCCAAATCCAAGTTGATCAATGCATCCATGTGGGTATAACCCAGGATTTAATTTCAATTGCACACAAATGAATGGACCAGGATTTAGGTACATCAAATCATGATCTTGTGATGCCCATCGTTTGGCTGTTTGGTGGAATAAGCCTAACGGTATATTTATAAATAAAAAATAATTTGTGAATAAAACTTTTATATACGTGTTCTAAACGATCTAAAAGCAAAGGCTGAAAAATAAACTACGATGAAAAAACACCAAAATCAACTCTAAATTTAAGGTTCAAAATTCAAATTTTGGTTGATAAGCATAAGTATAATCGAAAAGATGAGACCCATCCGTATGCTTGGCTTTGTTCTCGTGTTAAATGGGTGAATAGCTGAATTATTTGTGACGATTATATAATGGTACAAATAAATTAATTAAATAAGTCCTAAGCTTAGCACGGTGCTCACATTTACGGCTAATATTTTGTCAATGACCAACAGTCGATGATAGCAAGACACCCGTAACAACAGTCAATTTAAAAACATGTCAGCTCAATTTTTTGAAGATGCTCGTATAGATGTTGTGTGCACGCGTGTATACAAGCAACTGCATTTGTTTTTGTGGTTGAAAATATATTATAAAGCTCAAATTTGGATTTAAATCGGTTCTCTAATAAATTGATATATCGAAAGTTTTTTTGCGCACCGTTTATAAGGTCAAGAAGCATGCACATTCATCCGTCATTGCATTCCTTGATAAAGATCAGGGCAATCCAGAAAGTAATTTCGGCTATGGTGCACGAGAACAGATTACCAGTAATTCATGAACGTCGATAAAGCACGAACTGAACGTCCCCAGCCATGATGTCAGCTATCACTACAGAGGAAAAGTCATCTCTTACAATTTGCTAAGAAACAAGTATACAAGTAGATATACATTCACACTAGATCTAGAGATGTATTTGCCAACAGACTCAAGAGCACAAATCCCCATTTCTCTTCTACATAGATTTTGCATAGTTATCTCAGTACAACGGCAGCATTTCTCAGTGCCAGATACCTTTGGACATATTCATCAGGAAGCATTCGGATTTGCTTGAACACTTCTGGATCAGCATAGCGCAGCTTTGTCCTTGGATCCACATATGGTGCCTGCAAGAAAATATACAATTATTATCCACACAACACAAGAAATAGGCACACAAAACACCATTGCAGTCGAAGAGCAAATAGAGAATGCAAGACCAAGTGATATTATCAATGTTTGTCTCAGTTTATTTTGTGCTCCCCATTAGCGGAGTATTAGGTGTGAGCATTAAAGCGTTGTTGGGCGCAAATAAAGCTTCTAGTGGATTACAGATAAGTTGATGTCCAAGACAAACCATTACTAACAAGATAGAACAGGAAATTCTTGGTGAAACGTCATGTCAGTCACATATGCTCTAACATTTTTCAATGTCAATGAAGTATCCTGGCCAAAACAGTAACTTAAATGCTCTCTAAGTAGAGAAATTGGACACCTAATACTCCCTCCATTTCATATTATAAGTCCCTTTGACTTTTTTCCTAGTCAAACTTTTTTGTTTGACTAAGTTTATAGAAAAATTTAACAATATATAAAACACCAAATTAACAATGAATATATTTTGATAATAGATTTATTTTGTGTTGAAAATGCTACTATGTTTATCTAAAAACTTGATCAAACTTAAAGAAGCTTAACTAAGAAAAAGTCAATAACTTATAATATGAAAGAGAGGGAGTAGTAACTAAGTGCTATTTAGGACCAAAATTGGACTTCTAAGTTCGACTAACAATACTTATGCACTGAAACACCTAAAAGCCCAATCCACTACAGTTTTGGCCTATGTGGCAACAAGAAGGCTCCAAATGTCATCTTCTATTGCTGATTTAGCCAGGTAACTAGTAACAATTTAAACAAGATAACTGAAAACAACAGCAATTCCATATTCACTCCCTCGCGCTCTCAGTACCTCTCAGGCAGCCTCAATTTCATGCTCAGTAACTTGTCTGCAGTAGAATTGAGAATTTGAGATACTATCTCATGTTGGACATGTTAGCGACACATGATTCAGTGGTAATGTAAGCAACGATCCTCCACCCTCATATGCACCACCATGATTACAGGTGGGGAAATAAAGCTCATTTATGTCCATGAGGCGTTCACAACAGGGAAGGAATTTGAGATGGCAGCTTTGCAGTATGAGCTGCATGTAGGATCAGTCTAAGGGCCAGCTCCTCATTTAGCTAACACGAATACTACACAACTCTATCAAATGAATCAAGAAATGTATTGTGTTTGCAGGAGCAAAAGAGGATTTGGGAGGTGGCATGGATTGCTGACTAGGAGAGATGTAGAAGGCATGATGACATACTAGGGAAAATTGCACCTGTGGTGGAGCTCAGAGGCCATGAAGCTATGCACTTGAGTTTAGCCTAGGTCACATTGAGAATGTATTTTTTTTAAACAGACAGAGGAAGAGATTTGATATTTGACAACAATAAGAAGGAAAAGTAGGCATGGAAGATATCCAATCTACTGATGACTGTCGTCAAGCAAATACCACTACGGTATATGCTGAGGCAGTTTTAGAACAGAGAGATGTAAAGGTTGAGGATTTCAAAGTTCAGAGGGTGGAAAATAAGGATCCGATGATAGCATGGACAAAAGGTTGAGTTATTATATAGAATTTAATTGGATATCTTCGCCTATAGAGTGAGTTAATGACAATGGTGTACTATCACTACCACATGTTTTTTTTCCTAACAATTCCAAAAGATTTAATTGCTGGAATCTTTTGTTGCTGTATACATGCATGTGTTCGTAATCCTTTACAGAGGATTGAATTCTCCAGACATGTAGCTTGTCTATTGTGATAACATTTTCTGTGGATTATTGATCTGATGCTAATCATATACGGGATTTTAATTTGAGCATTTGAGATCCAACTCAAAGAATGTCGACTTTGATAATATTACTAAACCGCGAGATATTGTATAGCCCATCTAGCTCAGAAGATATTTAGATCAATTTAAACTCAGTAGTAAGTAGCATAAAATGAACATTCAAAATAACAAGAAAACATGCAAATCCAACAGGACGAACTCACAGCAAAGTAACTAACCTCAAAACCAGTTATGTCACAATATCTCTTGGGTGGATAAATTGATGGGGGCGACTGGATATTCAAATCTGCACAAAACACCATAATGTAAGAATAAAGACAAATGCAATAGCCTCAGTATGGAAAAGTGATAATATGTGGCATAATTAACTTAACATCAATTTTCAGCCATGCCTTGTGATTTATAACATTAATGGCCAATCAAATAATTAAGATAAGAGGTGTCCACGGCAAGTTTGGTTTATAATCCTCCAAAGGATGGGGCTGGCCCATATAGCCCCAGGTCCAGATACAACCAATTTATCAAGGTGGTGGTCAAGGGTGATGAGAGGAAGGGACAAAGACACCAAGAACGGACTTAGCTCTCATCATTTTGGTACTGTGGGAGATTGGGAAGCATAGAAATGACAATGTGCTTAATGGTGTTAACCCTTGTGTAACTGCTGTCCTCCAAACAGTGGCCAATAAGTGTATCATGTGGTCGCTAGCCGGGGCTTCTAGACTAAAGGAGTTCCGTGAGAGGTCGATAGCCCCTCGGAGGTGAGCTTTTTGCGTGTGTTGTAAAGACTTTGGCCTGTTTTGGACCGGGTTGGTGGCCACTGCTCCCTTTCCATTCTCTCCTCTTAATGAAATGGTACTCAATTATCTTGCTTATTAAAAAAAAGCTTATAAAAAAGCAAGAATGATAAGTAGGACAACGGATCCTAATATTTCTCATAGCATGGTATTGCATCAAACTGAATCAAAGTTAATTACTACATTTATGTAACAAGTGACAACCCAACATATCACGACACATTCACAGCCCACGCTTCTCCTTCAGGAGATGTAAGAATAAATACCTCATGATGTTAAGAAGTGAAACAAATACATCTTATGATCTCATAGAATAAATTTGATTCTTAGTTCACTTGCCTATCAATGCTGACTCATACACAACCAGAAAAAAAAATAGTACCTCATGATATCCCTTATCATAAACAATACTAGTATCAATATCAACCATCAAAATACCAAAAGCCAGAATCATATGATCAAAGATACAAATTCTGTCATCTGCTTAGACATGGTGAACAACACAGCAATACATGATTATATGATATGTACAAATGATCCACTTTGCTTAATGACTCATTAATCATTTTGGAAATATTATGTTCCTGTTCCTATGTTTATCTAATGCCAGTATGCACAACATATGTACTAGTACTATATTTATTAAAAATATTAAGATGAACATATTGTTGTAAAACATAACTTATTTCTGAATATTGTTGTAATTTCTATACACATCACTTGCTGATCATGCTGCCATCAGACACCCATATCATTAGTGCTCATCTCATCCTAACAGACTAATTAAAAGTTTAACACTAATGAGGTAGAGGTGAGCATTTACCTTTAGGCTGACTTATTAGATTAAATATTTTAGAAATGTTTGTACTGAAACTAGAAATCTCTCATAATATTTGTATGAAAAAAATCCTTATTGTACCATTGTCGGGGCCTGTTTACTTTGCTTTTGATTCTCACAATCCTGCTTCTGGAATGTTATTTTCACAAGGGGGATTCTTAAAAGCTGATTGTGGATTTGGCTTTTGATACAATGAAATGCACCATCTATGTTAATACTCTTATGTTATAACATTACCGCTTAAAATCCACAAAAGCAGCTCCGTACCTGCTTTTGGACTTCAGTAGAAAAACATCGTTTGATTATTAAGAATCCGCTTCCAGAACCAAGTTGTTTGCACGGACTCAGATTGCTTATCCAGATTATTTGGGAGAGTAAACAAATGATGATAACCCTATCCAATTGGTTTGCGTTTTCACGGTAGATGGATGGTTCGCAACAAGACAAGGCATATGAACATGTAGCTTCCGTAGCCTCAAAAATCTATTAGATTACCACCAAATCTAAACCATATTAAGTTATTCACATAGTAACATTGTAAAATTGCAACAGAACATAAGAACAATCTAATGCGCAATCACAATAGCAACCGTTGGCTGGACAAGGGCCTAACATGAATAATGCATAGCATCGAATTCTCAATCCCTAACCAGATAAATCTCCCAATGCCAACAAGGGCTCGTTGACCTATAGAAGTGAATCCACACAAATCCTCGATGAGTAGTACAATCACAAGCGCCCAACAACCAACAAGGTAGATAAATCCACACCATTAAACTGATCCCAATGAAGAAATCGGCAGATTAATTGAGCGGGGAGGGGGGAGGGGGGAAGATTGGTTTGGATCGGAGGCGCTTACAGTTGGGGCGGTCGGGGGGAAGGGAGGTGGCGTCGGCGGCCTGGAGGAGGAGGCGGAGGTGCTTCCACTGGCGGCCGCGGGACTGGCCCTTGGGGTACTTGTCGGCGATCTGCACCTTCTTGAAGGGAAACGTCGCCGCGAGCACCATCTCCGTCTTCACCACCTCCGACTCCATGCTCCGATCTCCACGCCTCGACTAGGTGAGACAGAGATAGAGAGAGAGCCGGGGTCGACGCGCCGGCGCAGGCCTCCACCTGCTGGCGGGTGGGGGCTGAGGCGTTCGGGAGGACGCGCCGGGAACGGCCGGAGCTGGTGGGGGCTGGTTGCGGCGGTGGACGGCGGCGGCGGCGGCGTTCCGAAACGAGAAGGGTGGAGAGAATTAGAGGACAGATGTGGGCCCCACCTATCAGTCTCATGGGAAGAAGGAAGGAAAATGAACCCGCCCCCGCTTTTAACTATTTGCCACATTTAGATTTGGCAATTAACTATTTGCCACATCTATCTCAATGAAACGTGGGTTCACATGTGTCTATGACATGTGGGTCCAGTGACAAATAGTTTATTGATACATCTAAAAGTGGCATACTGTTCATCATCGAGCACGACCTCAGGTTATCAAAAAGTGACAGAATACGAGGTGTTAGGGGTCCAAAGGTGTCTTAATCGGTTATGTGAATGCACTAACTTGAACAAACTAACTTCGGACCCTTAGGCTGCGTTCAGCAGCGTAACATTGTGAGTTTGTGTGTTTCGTTTTCCGCGCGCACACTTCCCGAACTACTAAACAGTGTGTTTTTTTGTAAAAAAAAATTGTATAAGAAAGTTGCTTTAAAAAATCATATTAAACTATTTTTAAAATTTAAAATAATTAATACTCAATTAATCATGCGTTAATGGCTCACCTCATTTTGCGTATATTTCCAATCTCGTCTATCTCATTCTCCTCAAACACAGCATGAGCAACTCATTATGTGGTGATTCGATAATTTAGCTACTATCTACACTTTAATACTCGTAGCAAATAGACATTGTAGTACAGTCCTTCCAATTATCAAAAAAATGACACATTACTAGATTCTCAATGGCGCAAGGTGTCTTCGCTAGTTATTGTAAGTTTTCAACGGCACATGAAAGCGAAAGAAATCAGAATTTCAGATTGGCTAAATATCAAGAATTTCAGTATGCTTTGTTTCCGCGACTTTAATGCAGAAGCAAAAGGTCAAGATGCACATCCTTCCTAGACTGCAGAAATACCTTCCTGCCCACTTGTCACACCCGAATTTTCCCCCTTTTCGTAGTAATTCACTAATAAATTGTCTAAAAAATTACTTTGGTTAACTAGGAAAAAAACCCTAATTAACAACATGTTTAATAATCGGAAATGTTTGGGAGATTTCTTTTCAAATTCTCTTTGCTCTTAAAGCACTAACGGGATTTAAAGCGAAATATCCAGAGCATCGGAATAAATATTGATAATTTAAAATGTCAAGATTTACATTAATGTTAATCTTTCTTTCCAGCCTTTGGTCGTGAATTGTGCCCGACTCACTCCACTCTCCGTCCGCGATTTCGTTTTGCATAACGACCCGAGTCCGAATCTTATTCCGGTTCCGGTTCCGTTCTTTTACTAAAACGGCACCGCATCTTTTTCCTTTCCCTTTCCCTATTTGTTACCCTATTCTTTTCAGTTTCCCCCTCCCTCTCCCCACTGCCGTGCGCCCCCTTCCCCCTAGCCAACCGAGCCGAGTCAATCTCCTGCCCATATTCGGATTCCTCCCCCTCCTCCCAATCCGAGTCTCACAAGGCCCACCTATCCACTTATTTTTTCCCCCTATATAAGTACTCATATCCCATATTTTTCTTATTTCCCACATAATCACCAAACCCCCAGCCCTAGCCGCCGCCCCTCCCTTGTGCGCCCACTGTCCCACCGCTGCTGGCCAGTGCCACCGCCGTTCGTCATCACCTTCGCTGCCGTTGCGTCACCGGTAATCCGTACTCCCTCTCGGTATCTTAGTTGATGCCTATACCCATCCATCTATATTCTAATATATTCCGTTTAATCTCATCTAGCACCGTCGTCATCGATCCTGAGCTTGCCATTGGAACCACCGTTGCCGTCGTCATCTCCTCTCCGGTACTTGTCACTCTCCGGTGAGGTTTCCATCCTGTTTTTAGGGTTTGTTTTTCCTTCACTCGTGTTGGCTTGCGTCGTCGCGTTGTTGCCATGCAGCTACCCTAACCCCAGCTTCCGCGCGCCACTGCTACCATGCCACTACCCTGCTGCTGCTCTAGCGCCGCCGCCGCTTGTCATGTCGTCGCCGTATGTGCTGTGCGTGCCTAGTTGCTTAAACTGCTGCGCCGCTGCAGTGCCGATGTCGCTGCTGCTGTGCCAAGCCGAGCCGCGCCGCTGCCGCTTTGCTGCCGCCGCTTTGCCGCCGCCGCCACTGCTTTGCTGCCAAGCCGAGCCGCTGTTAAGTCCCGCTGTGCCGTGGCCATGTCTCTCTAAAACCTAGCCACCGTCTTGACCTAAAGCTCAGTAGTTAAGTTGTAAAGCCATAGGTGTATCTCTAAACTCCTACCGATCAATCGTTTTCCGCACCGAGTCTTTGCCGTAAATGTGTCTAATCTACCGGTTCAGCCGTAGTCGTTTGTTAGGTTGTTAATGGTTCGTTTGCACGAAGTGCTGTCCACTGCTTCATTCGTCCAGTCGTTTTGAGTCATTCTTTAGTTTGAGCCATGTTAAGCCGCCGGTTCCGTTCGCCGGTTTCGGTTGATCATTTGGATGGTCCCGCGTCATGATATATTGACTCATTGAGTCGTTAACTCGTGAGGCTTGTTTACTGATGATATATTTTCTTTGATGTAATTTATCTATGGGCATTACTATATGATAAATGAGTAAACAAGACAGTTCATATTGTAAAATTCATATATAAATCATTCGAGCTCCGTTTTAATCTATTCAAGTTGCAGTGAATTTGCTAAAATGTCTAGAATCCATTAAAATTGGTTCCTTTTGCTGTTTCAGTAGCCTTATTATGTATTGCTTGTGTGCTTTGTTTGTCGTATAGAATCCGGCAGTTCCGACGCTCCAGTCTCTTTTGAAGTTCGCCGAGGTCCCGTCAGCTCAAGAGCAAGCCAAGTCATACGAATATCATTGATCATGTTGAACCTACTTTGCAAAATCCCCGCTTTTCTATTAAACTGCATTATTTTATAATGTCATGTGGGGTGGATATTTACCGTACTCAGCCTATTGTTTACCCTATGTCATTGATAGCCTCGGATATTAATTTATTAGATGATTGGTTTAGGAATGATTAGCCATGCTTAGATCAATTAGCTCACAATGGGATTCATTATGATTTTAGTCCTTAGTCATTATGATACTATGCCGCCATGGTATTGTTGGTATTTTTTTAACGACATTACTAGAAATATAATTTCCAGCAATGGCACAGAAATATTCATGGTATATTATGGTTACAGACTTCATCCACAAGCGCACGAATATACCATTGTAGCATTTCACCCGAGAGTATTTCAAGGGTATCATATTTGTTTAATCCCGTGGGAAGATTATAATAGAGAGAACTATACTAATATTTATATATTACTTGTAATAATCAAAGTCTAAGCAGGGGTTAAGGTAAATTCAAGGGTAGGGTGACACAAAGCAGAACACTCATCATTCTCATATAAACTAATTCTAGGCTAATGGAAAGAATAAGAAAGGAATCAATTCCTATAATTCTAATATACATACATACAACTTTAGTCAATATTATCTACTATATAATTGTATAGTCAATACCCTCTTACGATGCCCTCCTAGTGTTTCGAGATACCACCCCTGGTTGCCGAGTTCCTTACGACAACCCGTCATGGCCATCCAACCGGGGTTAAATACGGAGGAGTACCCTCCCCAGGAAATTGTACTTAGGACTATATGCTAATGTGGAGGAATAACCGTACTGAACTGTCACCATCAGCGGCCCACCTCTGCTGTCCCGTAGCATATAATCCCAAATAATGATATCCAGCGGCCTAAGCACCTCGCTTATGCTACCAAATACTACTCTAATATCATCGTCATGACACAGAGCAATCATATACATGAACATTATACCCACACCATTGCATCTCCCGAGTAAGCTAGCTAGACAATTATATATCAAATAACATATTGGAAAGCTAGTACTCAGATGATCAGAATGAAGCAAAGTACTGTATATATATTTAGAAGAATATTCTAAAAATAGTACAAGTCTTACAAAAGAAGGAAAAGCTACTAGAGCAATACCCGAACTCTTCCCGAAGTCTCCGAGGACTGAAGACTCTATTCTATTTCTATTCCACTATACTCTAGACACTAAACTAAACTTTGAGAGAGATGATTGAGCTCTTGCTTGAGTATGTCCTGGAGTGGAGGATGAGAGCTCCTTTTATAACCTCCCAATGACAGTTGCGACGGTTGGAATTGTTGGAAATACCCTCCAACCGTCATTGGGGCTAATCTACACCGTCCAGGCAAACCCTTGGATCAAACGGCGACGAGGGGGGTTCGGCTGCACCCGAGGTTCAACCGAACCAGGGGCCGGCCCAACCAGCCTAGGTTTTGGCTGGTTGCCTCCTCATGTTCTTCTCTTCGCAGACTTATGAATTTTGGCCCATTTTGGTCGTGTCATTTCTGAGTTC
Source organism: Oryza glaberrima (assembly GCF_000147395.1). Taxonomy (NCBI): domain Eukaryota; kingdom Viridiplantae; phylum Streptophyta; class Magnoliopsida; order Poales; family Poaceae; genus Oryza; species Oryza glaberrima. Next base: position 9,436,381 of record NC_068329.1, read on the forward strand.
TTGGCCCATCCATTCATAAGTCTGATTCTCGACAGTGTCTGATTGATTGATCGTTTATTTCACTGTTGATTCTCCTCCATTTTGTATTTATTCTCTGCAAAAGGTTAGAAAGCACAGTGCTAGTGGAATATATCTTATTCTAACATAATATGCATTGCAAACATAACTAGTTCTCCTTTATTTTAGTAATATTGATGGGCGAAACTGATCGCTAACGACCGTCAACATGTATACAAGTAATTAAACTAAAATATATTTTAATGGTGGGTTGTGGGTGCATGATTTTGCAAGTCGTGTCCATAACAATTAAGGACCGGTTCTCGGGAATCCTTGGAAGATATACACGTACAAACCACAAGCTAGCATGGTCTCTAGGCTTGACCTGAAGTATAATCTTTTCTGCTAACATACTGTGGCAAGGGTGGCTGTCATGGAGTATGGATGGAGCGGGAGCCGGTCTATGCTGCTTCCGGATTAACCTAGGCACAAGAGGGGGCTGCCCAATGCCTGTTTAGGGGTGGGGGTGAAACCTGAGGTGGGATGTTGGTTAAGGAGGGTTATATGAAGGGTTTTGTCACGATTTGCACCTTTGCAGTATCGCGGTGTTACTTCGAGGCATGGTAACATGTGTCGAATCGCGTCTTGTGGGTAAATTTGTACACCTCTAATCAGAGTAAAACTATTCGAATAGCCGTGCCCGTGGTTATTGGGCGGTCAACCAGCTCACCGTGATTAGTCTCACTTAAATAATATGACTGGAGTAGTTCAGGTGGTTTGGTTGGGCCTGTTGCAACGTGGTTTTAGCGTTGAGCAGTGATGTTATTTAATATTGCTTCATAATATCTATTGTTTTACTGTATTCAAATTATGATTTGCAAATGCTGCTTTTATGCAAATATCCTATTGCCAATCCTTTGTGATATCCTTGCATCATACATTTCCGTTGGTATGACTTGTTGAGTACGGTGGTTGTACTCAGTCTTAAATTATTTTTCCCAACCCCAAAAGCAGAGAATATTTCAGATAGTGAGTTCGTTGAGGATTAAGCTTGTTCCGGACGTTGAGGATTGCCTGTGATTTGGAGGATGCTACACTTTTGCCGTGAAGATTAAGTTTAGATTGTCTTTTATTTTCTGCTGCGTTTGTAAGTTTATTTTAATATTTTTGTAAGACATGGATCTGTATCAATTTGTCGTTTGTGTACTCTGGCTAGTCCTGGACAGAGATTCGGGTTGTTGAATTTCTAAGCATGACAGCACTGCAGAAGTAGAGAGATACATCAGAAAAGAATAGTTAGGGAGATGGAACAAATATATTTATGAACATTAAAAAAGAATAGTTGCTGATTAATAAGCTAGTTAGTCAGAGTTGCCAACACAACCAGACTTCACATTTCAAGAGGGCCGTTAGGTTCACTGAAGCAAATAAGAAAGCATGCGGAAGATTAAGGTCAAAGGAGTGGAATGTATTTTTTTTAAGAACTGTAGCAACTAATAGCATACAAACGCTTGTTTTACCCACAACCTTTGTAAAATAATGTTTAAATCACACTGAAATAGCATTCCAGGCATCAGCATCCCTATAAGTGAAACCAACTAATTGTGCAAAAGACAATAAAAAAGACATGTGCAACTTTTTCAGGTTGGGCATAAAGAACACAAAATTCATATCAAACCCGAGCTATTTCATGTAACTGAATAGTGGATTGAATTCTCTTATATTATTGTACCCAAAAGAAAATTTTCATAAGGTAGGAGCTTTTTTTTTTACAAAAGTCGTGAGACATGGCTTTTACTGAAAGCGAAAGAGGCTAGCAGCAAAGGGAACGAAGCGAAAGAGGCTAGCAGCAAAAGCGAAAGAGGCTTTTAGGGTTGTTATTCATCCCTATATCTCTACATCAACACCATTGAAAAAGCTAAAAAAAAGTTTATATCTTCGAAGCTTATAGGGATTATTGTCCATCCCTATATCTCTACATCAGAAAAATGCAGGTGTCAGAAAAATAAACAATATAGCATTGGAGGTTTCAGTTCTCCACACAAAATGCAGGTGTCAGCACTCTCGCAGCCTTTCTGCCTTTCTTATTGAATTACTGATTCGACTGAATTTTATCTCTCAAAGCCACAAATGAAGTATTTGATCTTCATCGGGTATGAACGATTGTAAATGTTTTGCATGTTGATACACACTATGAGACTACTTCTCAGCAGATCTAAAAGAGGGAACGCTGTATATGTACCTTTTTAACATTGTTAGAGATAACTATCATTCACAATGTAACCAAATAAGACAAAGCCACGATTTCCTAAGGCTGAAAGACCTCCTAAAATGCAAAGAGTAACTCTAAACCATTTTGTACTACCTTGGTGACAAATTTGAAAAAAAAGCAGTAAAACAAATTTTTAAATAGACTAACTCCTAATCTAGATATCATGCCAAAAGAATATACATTTACAATTATTCATAAACCATCATCCTTCCAACAAAAACCAACATTTAGATAAGTAGTTTATCAATGAGAGCCATGCTCCCCGCATTTCCATAGATCAAGAACGAGGGTACGGAAGTTCCAACATTTGCAAGAAAGTAAAAAAAAAACCATCTACAACTAGTCGAAAATATTTTTACCAAATGCCATCCCACCTGATAAAACATGTAAGAAGAAACCTTATCAGGGCAAAGCACCATTTTCAGCCGACAATACTTCATTGTCTCATAGAAAACATAGATCCACTGTTATAAATACGTCATTCAAAATACTAAACTATTGTGTATTACTTGGTATACATGACACTGAACAAATATCCCTTTCAAGAATATAGAGAAATGGTCATTTTTGAGATAGAAGCCAGGATGTCAAAAGTCAATATAAACAGATCTTGGAGCTTGACTATCTCATACTATTTCCTACTAGTACAAGTCACAAAAAAATTCCAACAAAGAATACACAAGCATTAGCATAAACATAATGTTGTCAAATGACAACTACATTCGTCGAAGAACGAGGTATACACACAGTAGAAAAGTAAAGCAGTGTGTATTAATAATGGAATTTTTCGGGATCCCCCACTAAATGCCCTTATGGGGCTATTTATAGCCTTAGTACAAGCTCATACACCCTAGGTTTAATAAGTACAGGGTAATTTACATGAATACCCTTATGATAGAGAGATTTATGAGGGTAACTAGTGTCTATTTTGCCCTAGGCCCCTTAATGGGCCTTAGCCTAGGCCAGACATGGCGAACGGCTAGGCTTTATTGCCTTTTGACTCCATTGCGAAGGCGTCCAGATTGGTGGTGAATCCCTCTAGTTTTGCCCAGCAGGTTCGCCTTAGGTAAGCATCTTGGTCTTCGACTGATCCTTCGCCCTGGTCGTAGTGGTTTTGGTAGCCTCGGTCGAAGGCCTTCGTGGCATGACTCCAGCACAAAGTTAGCAATGATTACAATCCCCAGGGTAGTGATTTCCACACATATCAAATGCACTAAGTCCAAAACGACAAAGTCACTATAAACAAATTTTTGGGATTTAGTGCCTCCTTGATTATCTCAAGACTATTTCCTACTAGTGTGTCACCAAAAATTTTAACACAGAATATGCAAGCATTAGCTTAAACATAAGTTAGGAGTGACTACAATCCCCAGCGGAGTTATTTCCACATATATCAAATTCACTAAGTCATGGATTAACCTGCCGAAACCGTTTTACCTGTGATGATCCACCAATGATCAAGATGGTTTGCCTATGGCGAAACCCTGAGGACGCAGCTGAAAGGGTTCGCCATCATGTCCAAAGGACCCACTGGCAAGTCTTCACTTCAGGCGAAGCAGGAAGGGTTCGCCAGAAGATGTGAGGCCTTCGCCAAGAAGCCTAAGGATCAGAACGGCCCGAGAAGGCCGTTCACCAATATGGGTCGGGCCCAAAAGCCCATGAAAAGACCCCTTAACCAAATGGACATTGTTTGCCCTCGTAAATGTCCCTATCAGAAGGGTATCCATGTAAATTCCCCTGCAAACATTAAACCCTAGAGTGCATGAGCTTGTACTAAGACTATAAAAAGCCCATTAATACATTACTTTACTATTCAACCATTCCATTGAGTGAACCACGTCCTTTGACGTGAAGCAGTTGTCTCTTCGACAACAACATGCATGGCAATGTCTGCCCCAATTAACATGATTTTCCAGATGTCTTATAGCTAATATTGATGTGTGAACTACTACATTGTCATGCTAATTAATTGAAGGCCTTATCTTATATTCAATGTTTCCAGTCATTAAAGAAAAGGCAAGGTTTTATGGCAAAATAACTAAGACATAACTAACAACCAGCTCACCATTCAATATGAAGAATGAATCCAAGCAATAGCAATAGTACTATAAAACAAATAATACATTTCTTATCGTTCATAAGTATCAGTCGAATCCTCATGTATCTGATTTTCAACAGAGTGGAGCAGACACCAAGTTAGCTTGCGTTTCACTCTACCTTGTTCAAGTAGTGCCAGTCTATCCGCAATGTTTTTTAGTCCAATATTGAAATATATCAACCGATACGGTGCTGCGGATACATCACTAGATACTTCCCCTTTGCTTTGTCTTGTTAGTTGATCAAAGCCACAGAGTTCTCTCCTTCAGATACTTGCTATAAGACTCTAGATTCTAGAAGAACTGTAATTAAACCAACTGACACTCTAGCATCCAGATTATCACAGTATGTGTACCAAACTGCAGATCTAAAACCTTCTAACTTTACTATCTGAATCTTGTTTTGATAGTAGCGTGCTAACAACCGCAGTAGTTGTAAGTGAAAGGACCTTGATGTCGCCTAGAGGGGCGGTGAATAGGCGTTTCTAAAAATTATCACAACTTCATAGCATATTAGAATGATGAGAACTTTCAGTTCAAATCGAAACTTCCGGTATGGGATAGGAAGTTTCGGTCTCAACCGAAAAGTTCGGCGGATAACGGAATAAAACACTAGCTATGAACTTGTAGCTCGAACAAACAAAATGTATATGAAAGAAAAGGTGACAAATAAGGTATCTATGCAAGATATAAGTTCACCAACTACATTAAATAAGCATGCGAAGTAGATCGGGTAAAAACAATCTCAAGCACAATATGAGATAATGCAAGAATGTGCAAACCAAGAGAGGAGACGCGTTATTTGTTTCCCGAAGTTTGGATTCACGGATATGTCTCCGTTGAGGAGACACAAGGGCCGGGCCTATTTCAACCATTTCCTCACAAGGTTGCACAAATGCACTCCTCGGTTTTTACTCTTGATTTCTTCCCTTGCGGAGGCGAAATCGAAACCTTCACAAATTTTCCGTGGCACACCACAACCTTGGGTGCTCACCGGCAATGCCTAGCCGTCTAGGAGACCATGGTCCCCAAGAGTAACAAACACAATTAGATTTGCTTGCTATGAACTCGAGTGCTCAAAGTATGGAGTGAAGCTCACTAGCTCTCAACTTCTCAATCTCTCAATCCAACTCTCTCCCCTTCTCAAATTCCTCTCACAAAGAGGCACCACAAAGGTAGGGAAATGGGGATGGCTATTTGGCTTTGGATGTGTCTAATACTCCCCAAGAACAGAAGACACTCAAAGGAGGGATGGAGGAGTTTATATACCCGAGCCCCTCAAAAACTAGCCGTTGGAGGCCAAGACTGCGATTTTCGGAAGTTCCGAAATGCATTTTCGGATAAGTCCAAAAATTTACAGAAGCCAATCTCATATTCGTAGCCATTTTTGGAATTTCCGGAAAGCACAGAGTAAAACGACCATAACTTTTCGCTCGGGAGTCCGTTTTTTATGATTTTTGACTCAATGGAAAGAGAAACAATTTGCATGGAACCAAAAGAGAAACAATTTTGCTCGAGCAAAACAAGAACAAACATTCACAAGACCAAATAAAATTTTTAGATGAAATTTCAAAGCAAAAATTTGAGAAAATGTCCATTTAAGAAACGCTCCCCCTTGCTCTCGGAGGGAGTGGTTGTGAGCACTTGAACTTCCTCTCGAAATACACTCAACAAGTATTTTATCAATGAGAGGATTTCGGTCAATGATACTTGAGAGCTTCTTGGTCAAGTGTGTAATCTCGACAAAGGAATGACAATGATAGGCAATTACCGAGTTCAAGATGGTCAAATGATACTACCATTTTATATGGACACCGCTTGTGTATGCAAGTGCGAATTTGGAATCAAGAAATGGTAGTTAGCAATAGAAACAAGGATCAACTTCAATTTTAGAAGCAAAATAGATGGAATATGTAGGTTGACAGTGAAAATTCCATTTGAGTTTAGGTTGGCTCAAATAATGGGTGTTTGAGAGCAAGAGGAGTTCATGCAAGGAATAAATCCAAACGAGCTCAAAATTGATTTAACATTCACATAACATAGAGCTCACTTCTTGACACAACTTTTTTTAAGCCACCAACTCAGATTTTCAACTAAATGAAACACACTTTTAAAATTTGAAGTTTAACAAAAAAGATACAACTAAGCAAGCTCTTGAAGCAACATAAACTTGTGGAAATGAGCTCCAAAAAATATGCAATAAATCATGGAGATATATCATGTAATCATGCACAAGTTTCATTTTGGGAGTCTTGCTCATACCTCAACCATATAGGCAAAACAAAAATCACAAGATTTCAGTAAGCTGAAATTCCAGATTTTTCACAACTCAAGAAGGGCTTTAAAAAGCATTCAAACAAAGTACAAAAGAGCTGAAAAAATTCAAACAAAAATTTAAAAGTAAGGTTCAGCCGTAGGGTATCAAAAGTCATAATGGAAGCTCCTTCCAATTTGGATTGCATTTTGAGATACAAAATTCACAATTCAGCCTATAACCATGTCATTTCTGAATTTTTTAGCAAGTTGATCAAAGTTATAAAAACTCAAAACTCTTCCAAATCAAGTCCAAGCGAGTTGAAATCTTGCAGAAATGATCTTTGAAAATCAAAGAAACTTTCCCAAAAAGAATTTTTGCAGAAGCGATTTTCTATCAAGAGAAGACCTGAAATTTGCTTTGTATCTCTTTCCAAGTGGCAAAATTCAATCAAATGCTCAAATCATGCCCAAAAATAAATTCTATGGAGTTTGACGTTTGAAGAGCCTTAGATGGGTTATAGAAACTGAAAGGACCTTAATGTCGCCTAGAGGGGGGAGGGTGAATAGGCGTTCCTAAAAATTATCACAACTTCATAGCATACTAGAATGATGAGAACTTTCGGTTCAAATAGAAACTTCCGATATGAGATTGGAAATTCCGATCTCAACCGAAAGGTTCGGCGGATAATGGAATAAAACACTAGCTATGAACTTGTAGTTCAAATAAAGAAAATGTATATGAATCAAAAGGTGACAAATAAGGTATCTAAACAAGATATAAGGTCACCAACTAAATCAATTAAGCATGCAAGTAGATCGGGTAAAAACAAGCTCAAGCACAATATGAGAGAATGCACAAATGGGCAAACCAAGAGAGGAGACGCGTGATTTGTTTCCCGAAGTTCGGATCCATGGATCCTACGTCTCCGTTGAGGAGCCACAAGGGCCGGGCCTATTTCAACCCTTTCCTCGCGAGGTTGCACAAATGCACTCCTCGGTTTCACTGTTGATTTCTTCCCTTGCGGAGGCGAAATCAAAGCCTTCACAAACTTTCTGTGGCACACCACAACCTTGGGTGCTCACCGGCGATGCCTAGCCGTCTAGGAGACCTTAGTCCCCAAGAGTAACAAACACAATCGAAGATTTGCTTGCTATGAACTCGAGTGCTCAAAGTATGGAGTGAAGCTCACTAGCTCTCAACTTCTCCATCACTCAATCCAACTCTTTCCCCTTCTCAAATCCCTCTCACAAAGAGGCACCACAAAGGATGGAGTGAAGCTCACTAGCTCTCAACTCCTCACTCTCTCAATCCAACTCTCTCCCCTTCTCAAATCACCCTCACAAAGAGGCACCACAAAGGTAGGGAAATAGGGATGGCTATTTGGCTTTGGATGTGTCTAATACTCCCTAAGAGCAACAGCCACTCAAAGGAGGGGTGGTGGAGGGGTGGAGGAGTTTATATACCCGAGCCTCTCAAAAACTAGCCGTTGGAGGCCAAGACTGTAATTTTCGGATTTTCCGAAAAGCATTTTCGGACAAGTCCAAAAATCTACGGTAGCGGAAAATCATTTTCGGACAAGTCCGAAAATCTACAGAAGCAAATCTCAGATTCGCAGCCATTTTCGGAATGTCCGAAAATTTTTCGGATAACTCCGAAAATTTTTCAGAATTTCCGATAATTTTTCGGACTTTCCGAAAAGCACAGAGTAAAACGACTATAACTTTTCGCTCGGGAGTCCGTTTTTTATGAACTTGGACTCTATGAAAAACTCACTCAGAGGACTACCCAACTCAACCAAAAAAAGGTCTAAAACCACTGAAAGGATAGGTTAAAGCTTGGGTTTCTCTCAAGGTAGTACTATGATAGGTCACTTTTAGCACTGAGACATGCACAAACACCTCGACGTTGCATCCCTCTTAATAGTACGGCATTCCTAAACTCAAATGTAAATAAGAAAAGAATTATACATTAGGAATGCCTTTTTTCATCTTTCTTTCATTGTCTTGAGGGACGCAAATACCGATACCTTTCACCATATATTCTTCAAATGATTGATGCGGTTACTTGTAGCTTCAAATGGTCTCGCACGGTCCATCATGACAAAGCCGTCACTCGCCCTTCACCACCGGATTTGGTTCTTCGGCGCCAAGCCCCTTGCTTGCCTTTCACTGCCGCATGGTCCATCGCGACTGAGCATTGCTTGCCCTTCACCGTCTTGCCATAATAGCCTCTTCGTATCACACATCTTCAATATCTTCACTTTGTCACTCTTGATATTGTTAGGTGTAATGATATCACTTGAGCATCAACACTTTTGTAATCCTTGGGACCTATTTCTTTCATTCAACTCAATAAAATTATTAGTCCCAATGATCCGGTTGTCAACCTCCACATGTTGACCAACCGATCGCATGTATAAAAGGATATGAATAAATGATGAGCATTAATCAACACCACAAGTGTCATATACTCAAATATATGTTCAAATGTAAAGATCCCAATTAAATGAAGGTGAATAACTTGGATCGATTACATGCATAACTAAAGTATAGGATTTGCTCCCCCTAAATGTATGCATACAAAATATTTGTGTGAAGCAAGAGTATGCATAACAAGATATTAAACATTGAGAGCTTATCCCATACAAGAATAGAAGGCATTTATCAAATATAGACAATAAAATAAAAACATACCTTCATGATCTCCATGTTCTCAATGTAAAGAGACTAAACAAGATATGGCTCAAACAAAACATTAGTCTGACATGCTTATGTAATCACATGAAAATATTATAAATGAATATATCAATATGTGCACGGATAGAAAGAATGATACATATAGCTTGATCTCCATGCATTTCATCCTTGTGATTTAGGTACACCATCAATGAACATTTCTTTCTCAACACATATGAAGTCCAGAAATCACCTCTCACATATTCCACTTTCATATCCATATGAGACTAGTAGACAAAGAAATGCTTATAACAATGTTAGTCTCATGTAATTGGATTTGTCATTAATCATCAAAACCAAATTAATGGCACTTGAACTTTCACAAACTAATTTTAGCCAATATTCACAAAGAACTTTAGCTCCATTAGTTTAACCCACAAAATACAACTTTAGGTCATTATGGTCATTATATACTTTTGGATGAAATTCAAATAGCCATACCCTTTGAATGGTTGGTATTGAGTAAAGTTCATCACCGGTCCCTAAACTTGTATCGCTGTGTCATCCCGGTCCCTAAACTCGCAAATCGACCGTTCAGGTCCTCAAACTTGTTCGACCGTGTCATCCCGGTCCGTAAACTTGCAGATCACTAAGTTTAGGTCCTCCAACTTGTTCAGTTGTGTCACCCCAGTCCCTAAACTTGGATTTGAATATTATCTGCGTCAAATAGGACGGTCTAAAGACTTTATATTTAAAAATAATTCATAACTTTTTCATGTGAACTCTAATGAAGGTAAACTTTATATCAAACTTGTAACCCTCAACGCGATCTACAAATTTGTAGTTGATTTTTTTTTATTTTAAGTCATTTTTGTCCCAAAATGTGATTTTAAAATTAAAATTTCAAAATCTATAAACCTGCAACAATATTTTGGGACCCTAAACAGTTTTAATTCAAAAACTTTTCAACTACAAAGTTGTAGGTCGTGTCGAGGGCTACAATTTTGATATAAAGCTTGTCTTCATTAGAGGTCACATCAAAAAGTTATGAATTATTTTTTGATATCCCCTTTTTAGACCGTCCTCTTTAGGGACTGGGGTGACACAACTGAACAAGTTGGAGGACCTAAATGAGTGATCTGCAAGTTTAGGGACCGGGATGACACAGTCGAACAAGTTTGAGGACCTGAACGGTCAATTTGCGAGTTTAGGGACCGGGATGACACATCGGTACAAGTTTAGGGACCGGTGATGGATTTTACTCGTTGCTATTTTAAGAAAACGTTCAACTAGAGAAATGTTTGGAATGACCAACCCTCAAATTTTTATATTAGAAACTTTTTCAAAAACACAATAGATTTTGATTTAGGGAGATAAATCATTTTGAGCAAAAACAAGATCATATAAGATCCTTTTAAGGCCACTTTGCTAAACCATTTTAGAAATTAGAACTTTTACTTCAAATACCTTGAAAAATATTTGAAATACATATTGAAGTACTTTTGAGAGGATTTTCACAGATTTTGACCTCTTAAATGAGATTTTTGACTTTTGACCAAAAAGGCTATTTGAAATGGCTATATATCCAAATTTTGAAATCTTTTATATTTTGAAAGCATGGGATATAAAAATATGATTAAGACCACTCCCAATTGATGTATTTCTCACTTTAACTCCATTAAGTCAAGGTTTGGAAGAAAAGACCAAATTTGAGCAAAAAGCTAAACAAGCTTTATTTTAAGGGGCAATTGTGTTTCTGCCCTTGCTTTACGATTCAATTGTGATTTTACCCCTACTTTTTAGGGTTTGTGATTTTGCCCCTGCTTTTTGAACCGAAGCAGCCGTCTGCCCCTAGTTTTGACAGAAGTTTGGTGGGCTCGAAATTTTCGAATTAAAAGAAGAAAGAAAATATTTTTATCATTTGTGAAACACCATTCTACCCTTGGTCAAATGAAAGAAGCAGGAGTCTTGTCCCCAATCCCTCACTATGCCAAATCGAAATCCCTAGCTCTTAGCAAGCGGCGGCGGCGACTCGCGATCAGCGCGCGGCAGGGAGGAGCGGCGGAGAGCAGTGCCAAAGTCGGGCGCAGGCAGGGAGGCCGGGCCGGCCGGAGTCGGGCGCGGACAGGGAGGCTTGGCGGAGTGGAACGACGGCATTGCGGTGGCATCGACCGGCGGGCAGGCGCACAGGGAGGTGCGGCGTCCCCGCGGCCAGCGAGCAGGGAGGCACGGTGTGGCGGCCCCGCGGTTGCATGCGCAGGGAGGCGCGGTGGCCGGTGCGCAGCGGAGAGGAGCGACGGCTCCGTCGGCCAGCGAGCAGCGTGTAGTGAAGCTTGGTGGTGGGATGGCGCTGTTAAAGGAAATCCTTGCCATGGAGGAGATTTTCATGGAAGAAGCCTGCATGTATTGTCTTCTATTTTTGTGTTTGTGAATTAGATCTGGATGCACTTAGGTCCCTAGGTGAATCAGCTAATTGTTTCAGAATATCCATACCAATTGATGATGCTTTGTCTTTTGGTAATATCCATACCAACTAATTTATGCTCTGTATTAGTTATGGATGCACTTAGGTTCCTAGGGTGAATGAGCTAATTGTCTTTTGGACGAATTAGCTAATTGTAAATTTGGTTTCTTCTTATTGTAGGCCGATTCATAGCGAATTGAAAGTAGTTATTAGAGTGGGTCATATTTCAGCTTGCTAGATGGCGGGCAAAAGACCTACCTCCAGAGCAAAACCTTGCCAACACAGCATGTTGACATGCACAACTATTCACTACTACAATTAGTCTCACAGCTAGTCAAAAAAGGAGGCAAACAGGAGAGGGCAGCAGTGAACCAATTGTCACTCAACCATCAATGTGAGTCATTCATCTTTACTCTTTGTTTGCTGTTTTTACATACATAAAAACATGTTTATTAACACATTTTCACTTCCATCTTATCAAGTCCTGCTAGTGCAAGTAATATGGGAGGAGAAAGGCCACCAACAAAGGGAAGGGGGAGGGGAAGGTGAAGGGGAAGAGGTAGGGGAAGAGGACGAGCAAGTGGAAGTGGATGTGGAAGGGGAAGGGGAAGGGAAGGGGAAGTGGATGGGGAGGGATGCTAGCTGAATTGTTTGGTCCTTCAATGTGATATTTGAACTCCATATGTAATAGGCATGTACTACTTTACTTTTCCTAGACATGTACTGCTTAATTGTCATGTAATTTGTGGTATTATGTTGACTATGCCGTACTGTCAAAGCTCCCTACTAGCTGTCTTTTGTTGGATATTAATGTGTGATGTTCAGTATTGTGCTACTTTGTGATGCTTGCACATGTTATATGTGACATCTTGAAAATATCTGTTAAAATTGTGTTGAAATTATTGCTGAAATTTTGTCCTTGATATTGTGCTGTCAAATTATTGATGAATCTCTGTTAAAATTTTGTCCAAAATATTGTGTTCTGTCATTGTTTTATAAACTGTGTTAAAATTATTGCTAAAATTCCATCAAAATTGTCCACAATATTGTGTTATGTTAACTTTTACAAAATTTGTCAACATTTAGGTCCCATATGAAATTCGCACAAAATTAACTTGAAACATATACAGTGTGCATGCCAAAACATGTCCAGGGGTAAATTTGTCCATTCACCACACATTTAACACCGTTACCATTACTTAACAGAGTAGGGGCAGGCGGCTGCTTCAGTTCAAAAAAGCAAGGGCAAAATCACAAACCCTAAAAAGCAGGGGTAAAATCACAATTGAATCGTAAAGCAAGGGCAGAAATACAATTGCCCCTTATTTTAAACATTTTTCTTCCAAAATGCAAACACAAACATATGAGATGGTTTTGGAGAGAAATGAGTATGAATGAATGTTATGTACTCATTTGAGCTAGCATGATGCGTTTACACAACCCCAACAATGACAACTCATTTAAGTGCTAGTAAGTGGCCATTTATGGTCTAGATAGTATTTTGGTCAAGATTGGAATCTAAATTTCTTTTGATTGATTGGCCTTTTAGAGAAACTTTGAATACAAAAATGTTTGAATTAGCCAACCCTATCTTTTTCATTTGAAACCATTCCCAAATTCCTTTTAGAATTAATTGTATAAAAAATTGAAGTTAAAAGCCAAAACAAGATACTTAGAACTTCATTTTGGGTTGAAATTCATTTTCTTTGAAAATTAGCTCTTCTTTGAAAAATAAAAATATTGGAAACTTTTGAAACACACTTTAAAATAATTTCCGATTAGATTTTCATAGAAAAGCTATAGTTTTCAAAATTTTCACTTTTGCCTAAAAGGTTTATTTTGAAATTACCAACTAGCACTTAGCCAACTTGAGCACATATAAGGGATGTGATATGCATGAATATGATTGAGTACTAAACACTCACCACAACCTATCTTGCTCAAAAATGCATAAATGATGACTTTCATATATACAAGGAATGTAAATTCTTAAATGCTTTGTTAATGCAATACAACCTATACAAGGTTAAATACAAGATAATTCAATGTAGATACATGTTACCGAGATGACATTGGTTCTTGACGTGAATTTTGCAATGGTTGGCTTCAAATTCCAAAGTTGGTGAGATCCACCTTTTCTTGTGTGAACCATACCTCAATGCCTCTCCATGTACCTATATTCTCATTTTAGCACATTTTGGTCTTCATCAACATTGGGTCCATAAAGGTAAGTCACATGAGACTTAGGTACCCAAATGGATTTTATGCTAGCATGTGGTGAACTAATCACCCTAATAGCACAAATGTCCTTTTTGGCATCCCTAGGCAAATCATAATCAAATGAGGAGTTTGGCTTAGGAATGTTACCCATGGGACAATTGTTACCAATATGTCCCTTTGCACGGCAATTGTAGCAAAGTCGATTCTTGTCTTTACATGGTGCTTTCTTCACCACATCTTGCATCTTCCCTGCTACCTTGCTACTTGCTACCTTGATATTAAGCTTCTTCCTTGATGACACAAAGTGATTCTTCATGTGAGGGCATGATGCAACTTCATGACCCTTCTCATTGCATCCATAGCACTTCCTATTGCTTCTTCTTGTTCTCCTCTTTGGAAGTGTGGCTTGGTCATCAATCTTGTTGGAACACATAAAGGCATAGTGTCCCACTTTCTTGCACATGAAGCAAGTAATGAGAGTTTTGATCCAACTTTGAATTTGCCCCTTACTCTTGTTGTTGGACTTATTGTTTTCTCGACAGGACTTGGTGCAAGCTACGGTTGATCCCTTCTCAAGCTTCTTCACTATGTTCCCACGGTTATCTTGAGAAGGTTGAGCCTTGCCTACAAGTCCATGATCCATATGGTTCTCCCTTTTTCCTACACAATCCAAGTCACATGTAGTGCTCGGGGAAATGTTTGCTTTGGAGCAACAAGTGTTAGCACAAGTAAAATCAACTTGAATATGTGTCTTATAGGATTTTACCATTTCAATTATCACCTCATGAGCTACCTCTACCATGGCATGTGAATCTACAAGGTTCTCATGAGAACACAAAAGTTCATCATGTGTTTCTTGTAAATTTATATACTTGCTAGTGATCTCCTCATGTTGATATTTGTTCGACGAAATTTTGTGCGCTTTTTTTATGAATTATAAAAATGAATTGTGCGGAGTACTGTAGTTGAGAACTAATGGGCAAGTCACGCGCAAGGAATACTTGGTTGTTTGCCTGTGATTTACTTTCATGTGTGCATTCCATGATTACTTAAAGATTCCATGATTATTTAAAGAAGGGGAATTAGTACCTAGTCATAGCTAATTGCTGATAAGCACACACATGCAGCAAATCATCAGTACTTAGCTACTCACCGGACCTGCCAGAAGTGCCATTTATCTACCCGGGCCCACAAATCTGCTAGATGTGGATATGATCGCTCCTGATCAGTATAACAACATGGAAATACATATGATCATATCTCCTCTTGATGGTATAATTTCAGGATATATCATTTTAATGGAAATACATCATTCACAGTATCACGGTTAGATGGAAAATAGCACATCTATTTCCTACTTTAATCAACAGGAAGCTTCCTGAAGGACACAAGTATAGAAGCGAGCTAGACAATTAAATGGCAAGTTATAATCTCCGCATTCAGCATTTTTTGGCAAAGCCATGCACGGGCATGCATATGCACCGACCTGCAGCTGCTATAGAAGGCCAAGCAAATTCACAACGGGGGGAGACATGAGAGAAACACCGAGAGGCAGCAGAGAGAGTACAGAGGCACGAGTCGAGGGCCTGCAGTTCACGCCGCCGCCACCGCCACCGCCAGGCGCTGCGCCATGCCCAGCCTTGGCAGTAGTCCGTAGAGAGACATACACAGAGACACGAGAGAAACACAGAGAAGCACAAAGACAGGCTGCTCATCGGCAACCATCACTCACGTCGTCTTGGCTGGAGTATCTCGGCGTCCGGCGGGAACGTGCGTGCTCTGCGGCCGGCAACATCGGCTGCTGTACCTCGGTGTCCGGCGAGGAGGCGCGTGCGCTGAGGAAGCGCGCTAAGGAGGAGACGATCACCAGGCAGACGATGCCGCTCCAGTTCACTGCCATGGGTAACTAGCCTATTTTCTTTTCATCCCTTTGCTCCATTTCAGCGCATGCACGCTGGGATGATGCATCCTCAGCAGAGAAGATGCCGGATGCACCGCCATCGCCAGAGTCGCCAGAGTCGCCAGAGTTGACGTCGTAGGCAAGCCTCCGTCAAGGTTGAGACGATGTTTCTGCACGGCGCGGCGATGTCGCCGAGATGCTTGGACGTCGTCGCCTTGCCGGTCGCGGCCTCTTCTACGCAACGCCGTCGACTTTCCGCTCGCCCTCATCAACACTGCTATCTTCTACACACATTGTCTTGCTGCTTGAAGAGAACGCCGGCCGGAGCGCCTCTACTCGGTGCCCGCAAGGCGTCATCAGCTCCGGCTGCGTCCCGAACCATCTCGCTGGAGTTGCCGTGGACACCGCTGAGCCGCCCAAGTCCATGGACGGCGAGGCGTTGCCGGCTAACGCTCGTCCCCGTCATCATCAGCTGCCCGCCGGAGAAGGCCATTGCCAGGTCGCCAAGGTGCTGGTTGCTGATATCCGGAGGTCGTTAATATATCATCCACAAGCCGCGATGGGTATCATCGGACCCCTGTTGCTGGCACCTGTCATGATGCGGCCTTGATGGGCAGGGATGTCCGACTGAGACTCTACTAATCGGCGACGCCCTCCGTCCTCCACGCTCGTTGTAGCCTCTGCGGATCGCCGTTGACATCTATTAAATCATTGGTTTCGCTGCCGGCGTCACTATGCTGCCGGGAAGCTGCCGGCCAAGCCATCCGAAGGTCATCATGCCCCGGATGCCATCATGTCGTTTGCAGCCGCCGCGCTGAAATTACTCAGATGCTTGTATTGTGCATGCGCACTGTATGAATGCATGTATATGCATGCTACTGTACACGATGACAAGCAAGCAAACAAGACCTGTATATGCATGCTACCGTACACAGTGACAAGTTAAAATGAGTTGGCAAATTCATACTCATTTGGTGCTGCTCCGCCCTTAAATCTTCAAGCCCTGACTAATTCAGCTATCATCCGTGTTGATCATTCATACCTTTATAATTTAATTCCGACGCAATTGCTATGGCGTCGAGTCATCCGAGCTACACAATTCCATACATGTCTTCAACAACAATATACCGATGAGGCTGAACGGCAGGGTGGGCGGAGTCTACATGAAGACTATGTCAGTAACATCGGTGCACGGACCGACGAGGCCGTGGACCACTGCCGGCGCCCACACACATCTACTCCACCATCACCATCATGCATGGGAGAACGTGAAGCGAAGACCGACGGCGCAGTACTCCCAAGTCAAGCCACTGCGATCAGAGACAGCCTAACATAATTTGGGTTTGGCTCCGATTGTCGGCGCATATACAAGAGAGCCAGCCAGTTCCTGGAACACGTCTCATCGTTCCCAGGCTAGGCTATGCCCCTCACATCCCCTAAAACCACTTAATCTTAAGTGTGCACTGCAAGGCTATGCCCCTAACATCCCCTAAAACCACTTAATCTTAAGTGTGCACTGCAATGATCGGAAGGCCTACTCTTGTACCACAATGATATTCAGCCAGTGTGCTAGAAACCAGAAAAGCAGTGCTATTCCGAGTGTCACAGTGATTGGTCGACGCAAGGCCATAACAATATGTATCTCTACATCGAGCCAGAGACCTATCCCGCTGATAATCGAGCAAAATGATTGGTCAATGTTCTCTCCTGACTATTCTCCCATTGCTCACATGGCACCAAGACGGTCAAGAAGACTAGAAGAGTTGTACCAGCCTCCTAGTGCTTACAACCAAAAAAACCTATGTCCACTACGTACACCATTTAAGACCGATGAGGCTAAACGGCATGAACAAGTGAAATCTACATCAAGGCGACGTCACCAACACCGGCGCACGGACCGATGAGGCCGTGGACCACTGCCGGCGCCTACACACGTCTACATCTTCACCACCATCACAATCATTCATGGGAGAAAGTGAAGCGAAGACTGACGACGACGACCAGCGCAGCTTAATCGGAGGTATCTCACGGGTTTAACTCGCGAGAGTAATTAACCGGGTGTCTTCCGAGACCCCGAGAACCAGGAGAACACAATCGCCAAGGCAGATCCACCTTGCCTATAGGCCGTGGAGCGCATTTGATCAAGGATTTTGCATTTTTTTAATTCATTAAGAATTATAATAAATATATTTTCCTTTGTCTATTTTATTTGTGTACTTAGTACACTAGCACGCCCGCACATTTTATTTCCCTGGGCGGGGAGATTCTAGTTTAAATTCTCTCCAAACAATATTTGAGCTCTTGATTTTCCTTCTCCAAAGATGCTACACATGCAATAGAATTAGTGGCACAAGCAAATTCATTTATCAATTTTTCATACCTCATAATTAATGAAGAATTAGATCCCTCGAGTTTCTTGTGTTCATCGGCTAGACCCTTGATTTCTTCATTCTTCTTAATGAGGCATGCTTGTTACTTCTCAATAATCCTTATGAGCTTGATCACCATTGTTGTGTCCGTCTTGTTCAAGTGATCAACCACGGAGTCATCATCATCACCCATAAAGCACAGATGATCTTCGGCAATGGAAGTTCTTCATTTAATCATTGATGTCCATTCATTTTCTCCTTCAAAAGGTTAGTTTCACAAGTACTACATGAAGTAGAGCATCCATCCATATCATCCACATGCACATATTTAATGCTAGGTGATATGTATGAGTCAACAACACAATCAAATATATCAATTTCATTATCAGTGTTGTTGGAGTCCAATGGGAGAGTTGGAAGATCATCAACCTTACTCACCAATTTATTACCTTGCTCATAGTTGCATGTTGGTGAGATGTATGATGAGGTGAGACCTTCTTGGTCGGAGGAGATAATCACTTGGGACTTGTCATGATGAGGCGATGAAGTAGAGCAATCCCCAAATGATGCTTCCACAAGAGTATCATCTCCATCAGATTTGGACTTGTCATGTCTTTCCTTTAGTGTTGTCCAAATAAGATGATCATCTTCAAGTGGCATGATGGTTTTGAACACATCTTCACTCAAAGCACTAAACAAAACATTAGTAGCTTTAGCATTGAGATGTGTGCATTTCTTTTCCTCTTCAAATGATAGCTCTTTATCATTAGGAGGAGAAATACTCACATCTACAACTCGCTCTATATGCAGACCCATGGCCCTAAACACATTAAGCACACGAGTACTCTAAGATATGTAATTTGAACCATCTAGCAAAAGGAGTTCAAGGAACATTTCACCTCTTGTCGATAATTTCTCTCCAGGCGGTGAAGCCCGAAATGAGAGATCTCGCTCTGATACCAATTGAAAGGACCTTGATGTCGCCTAGAGGGGAGGGGGTGAATAGGCGTTCCTAAAAATTATCACAATTTCATAGCATATTAGAATGATGAGAACTTTCAGTTCAAATCGAAACTTCAGGTATGGGATTGGAAGTTTCGGTCTCAACCGAAAAGTTCAGCGGATAACGGAATAAAACACTAGCTATGAACTTGTAGCTCGAACAAACAAAATGTATATGAACAAAAGGTGATCAATAAGTTATCTATCCAAGATATAAGGTCACCAACTATATTAATTAACCATGCAAGTAGAACGGATAAAAACAAGCTCAAGCACAATATGAGAGAATGCAAGAATGTGCAAACCAAGAGAGGAGATGCGTGATTCGTTTCCCGAAGTTCAGATTCACGGATCCTACGTCTCCGTTGAGGAGCCACAAGGGCCAGCCCTATTTCAACCCTTTCCTCACGAGGTTGCACAAATGCACTCCTCGGTTTTACTCTTGATTTCTTCCCTTGCGGAGGAGAAATTGAAGCCTTCACAAACATTCGGTGGCTGACCACAACCTTGGGTGCTCACCGGCGACGCCTAGCTGTCTAGGAGACCTTAATCCCCAAGAGTAACAAACACAATCGAAAATTTGCTTGCTATGAACTCGAGTGCTCAAAGTATGGAGCGAAGCTCACTAGCTCTCAACTTCTTAGTCTCTCAATCCAACTCTCTCCCCTTCTTAAATCCCTCTCACAAGGAGGCACCACAAAGGTAGGGAAATGGGGATGACTATTTGGCTTTGAATGTGTCTAATACTTCCCAAGAACAGTAGCCACTCAAAGGAGGGATGGAGGAGTTTATATACCCGAGCCCCTCAAAAACTAGCCGTTGGAGGCCAAGAATGCGATTTTCGGAAGTTCCGAAATGCATTTTTAGATAAGTCCAAAAATTTACAGAAGCCAATCTCAGATTCGCAGCCATTTTTGGAATTTTCGAAAATTTTCGGAGTTTTTCAAAAATTTTCGGAGTTTCCGATAATTTTTCGGAATTTCCGGAAAGCACAGAGTAAAACGACCATAACTTTTCCCTCTGGAGTCCTTTTTGATGATCTTGGACTCTATGGAAAGCTCACTCAGAGGACTACTCAACTCATTTTGGGCCAATTGCATATTTAGCACTGGTTTGAATCGGTATTGTGAGTTTACCACTATAAAAAACGTAATTGCATGCCTGCCATCGAAAACGGTTGGAACCCACGTACATGCCATTGGATACACGGCTCGGAATATCATCGTTAGACTATGGGTTTTCACAAAACAAATAGGACAAGGATGCCCCTGTCCCTGCTACAGCTGCTGCTGCCTTTGTCCGCCATTGTTGCTGCTCTTGCTGTAGCTCTACCAGCTTGCTGGCTTGCTGCTGTTGCAGGGACCTGCTGCTGCTGCTCCAACGACATGCCTATAGTGAGCTGATGCCACACAATGCTGCTGGGGCCGCCACAAGCATGGCTGTTGTCGCATGCTTGTGCTACAGCCGCAAGCATTGCTGCTCCTGTTGCAGCTGCTATCACGGCGGCTGCCGTCGACTCGCACTTCCCACAAGATTACCTCAAAAATATTACTCCGATGCCGTCATGGTGAGGACTCCGACCGCCACCTACGCGCACACTAGCCGCCGCCCTGCCGCCGTCTGCCTGGCCACACGCCGCGGTCCACACATCATCCCGTCATGGCATCATGCTCCAACACACCGCCCGTCCACACGCCATCTGCCCACCTGGCCGCCTCCACATCCTCCTCCTGCACACCCGCAAGAGAGAGGGGTGCGAGATCTATTCCGGCTAGGGGAAAGATGGTCTTTTCATGCTCCTTGTTTTTGCCCTTTTAATCATACCAGTTTAGATGGTAATGTCAAACGGAAGCAATGCAAACTAATTTCAGCGGCAAATTTGCAGTTTGCATATTTATAATGGCTTATTCAAGTTAGGGGGTGAAACCGGTGGCATATACACCTCGACGTTGCATCCCTCTTAATAGTACGGCATTCCTAAACTCAAATATAAATAGGAAGAGAATTATGCCAACAGGAATGCCTTCTTTTCATCTTTCTTTTATTGTCTTAAGGGACACCAATGCCAAAACCGTTTCACCATATATTCCTCAAATGATTGATGCGATTACTTGTAGCTTCAAATGGCCTCGCACGGTCCATCATGACAAAGCCGTCACTCACACTTCACCACCGGATTTGGTTCTTCGGCACCAAGCCCCTTGCTTGCCCTTCACCGCCGCATGGTCCATCGTGACCGAGCATCGCTTGTCCTTCACCGTCTTGCCATAGTAGTAACTTTGTATCCCACATCTTCAATGTCGGGTCCCAAAACTAATGATTCGGTAACCGACTTATTAAAACTGTATTAAGCCCTGGATCAGTAGATTGATACAGGTTCAATAATATGGATCTTCATTGCATACATTTAATCAAGGCTCCAGAGGAGATGTTATTATAAAATAATAGGACATTTAGAAGTTTGTGGCTAACTATTTCAGTAGAAGCTATAGGATGAGCCAACTCTAATGTTTTGCTATAGACTTAAACTATCTAGTATATGCTTGAGAACTAAGTTAGAATGAGACTAACTTATATGATTGAACTCCCGGCTTCGGCAAGAACATCAAATGGACTCTGAAAAAGGTGGGGTTAAGCAAGGATGAGTACAACGTACTCAGCAAGCTATTATATTAATCAATATTGAATGCATGAAATGGTAATATTTGAGTAGAGCTAAGTTTACTTGCAGAAGGCTGAGAATATAGAGGAAGAAGGCATGTAATGTTTTAAATGCAACAGTATTTAATAAAGTTTAGAATTAAGTTTCTAACCAAATACCATATGAGTCTCGATACTCAATCCGTGAGCACGGCTATTCGAATAGATTCATGAATATTCATACTGCAGTAGATGTACGCTTTACCCACAGCCCACGACTTGCTGATAATCATCAGTTTCGTCATGGCCTAGTATTAGATTACTAACAATAGTGGCACCTGTTCCATGAACTCTAGTCCCCATACGCTCTGAACGTAACGTTATCAGCAGCGTGAGGAGTTATGGCATTCCCGAGGTATTTAGAGAGAATTGATTGTATGACACCATGCCATCGCAATCAGGGTTCACAAACATACTAGTCATCATAATTTATCTCAAACAAATATTTACCTGCACCTCGGTAAATATCACAATATTGCCCCGCTCGGCATAAGTTTTCCTCCTGCGCGAGGACTTAAAAAGAACCACTGTACATAGGTACCACCTTGTTAATAACATAATGCTAGATCTATACCCGCACTTAGAGCTGTGGTCGTACCCGTTCGTTCTTCATAAGTATTTGGGCAGTCTTATGTCGGTTGAAACAGTACTAGCCACCCGGAAATCAACCATTTCTACCGTACTGTTCCAATCTAAGTTCATTATATTTTATACAGTATAACTAGGCAGGGCTAAGTAAAAGCTAGCATATCTGGTTTGCTATGTTCAGGTTATGCATTTGAAATCATGTATGACTAATGCATAGAATAGAGATATAGAATATAGGGTAATTATGCTCAAGGATAAGAATAATAACTTGCCTTGCTCCAGCGCGAATAAACCCGAGATACGCAACCTGATTATCCGATGCTCGAAATACCACAGGTTGCCATCCAAATATAATAGACTCTACTGAAGAAGAGGAAGAACCAACTTCAATAAAAGCCATAAAATAGCAAGAAAACGATGAAGAGCGAGAAAGGCTGCGTTTAGGGTATAGATATCTCCTTTATAAGGTATAGGGATTGTTGGCTAATATTTCAGGTATAGATTCTAAAGGGTTGGAGGCTAGAGGGGATTAAGCAACTATTGTCGCTTATATTTCATGTGAAAGCTTTAATAGCTTGGAGAGTAGGGGATATAACTGGTTAAGCGAGTATGTGGCTAGTATTGGCTGGTGGTAGGTTTAGGTAGGTTTACACCTAGGGTTTGGTTATATTTAAGCCAATTGTGGAGTAGGGCAATATATTAGCCAGGCTCTATATTATATGTATAGGTTCTGGGTAGATGGAGAATATATGGTGGGGGTGAGTAAAATTATGGAAAGTGGTATATAGGTAATATTGTAGCTGATATGGAATTTGGAAGACAACTGGAATTTGACTAGCAAGGTATTGACCAGGATTTGGTTGTGTACTAGTCGATGCTAGAATTGAGTAGCATAACAACTAGGTTTGGTATCTTCTCTAGCTGGTGTCGACGGATATTATAACGGCTAGAGGAATCGGAAGTTTGTACAAGAAGTGTTACTCCGACGACCGTGAGTGGTGGCGAAGTGGCTAGGATCACACAGAGTTCAAGAGCGAACTATGTTGTGTGCTGTGGAGGTCGAAGGAATAGTGAAGCTCCGACCGTTGTACGCATCGAGGCGTAGGGTGCCAGGAGCAGCACTTTGACCTTGGGTTTGGGTTTTGCTAGGCTTTACAACCAACTGTTCGACGTCGGGGCCAGTAGATCGCACGGACGCCCACATAGAAGGTGTAAAGTTCTAACCGGCAGCTTTTTAGTGGCTAAAGGGTATTTTGGGTTAAAAGGAAATATTTGAAATACAAATATGAGTTTAAATTGGAAATTCAAATATAAGATTAATTAAATCAAATATTTATTCAAATGGTATTTGAATAAATTAAGGAAATTCAAATAAAATCTTAAAATAGCAAATTTGATATCAAAATGAAGGATTTGAATTTAGATCCAAGTTTCATTGGAATCGGATATATGGTTTAGGAGATATGGGCTTCTAAAGATTGGGGTTTGAATTAAATCTAGAAAAGATGAAAGTGCACTGTTCATGGACCCACCTGTCAGTTCTTTATTTCTTTCTTCTGTTCTTCTTCTTCTTCTTCCATCGTTTCTTCTCTTCTCCTTTCCAGTCGAGTCACAGGGGAGAGAGGGAGAGAGGGTCGCCGGTGCTCCGGTGGCCGGGAGGTGGCGACGCCGGCGGCAAAGTGTGTTCCCGAGCGTCGCGTGTCCGGGGAGGGCGGTGTCCGGCAGGGGGAGTGAGAGAGGAGACCGGAACGGCGATGGCAAAAGCTTGCCCCGGCCGGTTTGGGAAGTAACGGTGGTGGCTAATCTCGGAAGGGGAAAGGAAGGGGAAGGTTAGGGAATGGATTTGTCTCGTCGAGGCGAACGTATTGGCGCGAGGGCTTGGTCGGCAATGCTCCGACGAGGGAGATCGGCCGACGGCCGGCATGGGGAGGAGAGAGAGAAGAAGAGCTTGAGCTTGGATGTGTGTGGAGGAAAAGGGCGACCTCGCCGGGTACTTATAGGCGGCAAAAGGCGGTGATGCAAGGTGGTTCCAGAGGAGAAGATCGAGGAGAACTTCGCGACGGCGCCGTGGAAAAGAAGAAGACGGCGCCAGCTCTGTGCTCCCATTGGATGTCGACGGCGGCGCGAGCACGTGGCAGCTGCGGCTGTGTTGGGTGGCGGAGGAGGAGCAGCACGGCACGGCGACGGTGGCGGCGCGACTTGGTGGCGACGGCAAGACGGCAGCGACGGCGCACAAAGCCGTGGGCGGCGGCGGCGCTGTGGCTTGGGCGCCGAGTGCGCCCACAGAGAGGAGAAAGGGCGGCTCAGCTGGTTGGGCCGGCTTGGGCCGTGCGAGTGAGAGGAGGAAAGGAGAAATGCGGCCCAAACTCAAAAGGGAGAAAGTCTAATTTTCTATGGAGATTGAATAATTTGATTTAGAGGAGAATTTGTGTTTGGAGGGATGATGAACCATGAGTTTCTCTCGACACTCAAGGCTATTGTTGGCCCGATCTTTCGGTGAGTTGTAGGTAACTACAATTTGGAAGAAACGTTGACGATCCGACTACAACCATACGAGACGTTGTGTTGCGCCTTAGCGATCGATACACCTCTCCATGGGTTGTTGATCTTGCCGATGCAGATCAACCTTATTCCTGCAAGCAAATCGAAGAAACAAGCAAGAACAAGATAAAAGCAATCTGAATTGCAAATAGAAATGAATACACAAGATAAGTTGGGGTTTCGAATACAAGCAGACGGACGGTCTAGCCGATACGCGTGCTGCAAGGAAGTAGCAATGGCTAAACTTTCATCTAAACAAAACCGAAGAAACTCTAAAGGGGTACCTAACTATTTATAAAGGTGGGAGGACGACCTAGGGGTCCCTAGGGTCATGCTCCACCTGGTTGGGGCGCACCCCACATGGGCCTCACATGAGCCGGGGTCCCAAACAAAGTTACAAGGCCAAAGGCCCATGACTGGTGACGCAGCACCTTATTTCTTCCTTTGTGGATGTCTGGGATGGAATTTGGAGATAAGGCCGGATCCGTTGGAAAGAGGACTCCGAGTGCTTTCCATCAAGTACTCACGGGTCAAAAACGGAGGTTGTATGCAGATTCGGCGGCCGATTGAACTTAGCAGTGTAGCAGGTGGCCGAATCGGATTGCAGCACTTGGAGGATTTGATCTTGATATCATCTTGTTCATCCATGATGTGAGCAATGGTTGTATCCGTAGTAGCCATGGTCACATCATCCTCCCCTTCTTCACGGAAAACCGTCCTCAGTTTTTCCATATGGTGCTCGTCATATAGTCCATTCAAAATAACCTGTTTCATCCAATCAAAACTAGAGAAACTCGAAGTTGTGTGATTAGCAATAACATGTTTCTCTAAATCCGAACAAATGAAAACTCTATGCACCAAATATATTCCTCTTAATGGACCCTGAGTTACTCTCAACACTCAAGGCTGTTGTTGGCCCGATCTTTCGGTGAGTTGATGATAACTACGATTTAGGAGAAACGTTGACGATCCGACTACAACCGTACAAGACGTTGTGTTGCGCCTTAGCGATCGATACACCTCTCCATGGGTTATTGATCTTGCCGGTGCAGATCAACCTTATTCCTGCAAGCAAATCGAAGAAACAAGCAAAAACAAGATAAAAGCAATCCGAATTGCAAATAGGAATTAGTACACACGATAAGTTGGGGTTCCGAAGAACAAGCAGACGGACGGTCTAGCCGACACGCGCGCTGCAAGCAAGTAGCAATGGCTAAACTTTAATCTATCAAAACCCAAGAAACTCTAAAGGGCTACCTAGCTATTTAAGGAGGTGGGAGGTCCTCTAGGTCATCCTCCACCTGGTTGGGGCGCACCCCACATGGGCCCCACTTGGGCTGGGGTACCAGACGAAGTTACAAGCCCATAGGCCCATTACAGGTGTCGCAGCACATTGTTTCTTCAGTTGCTGCCGAGTGAGATGGAATTTGGCAATGACGTTGGATTCATTGGAAAGAGGACTCCGAGAGCTTTCCATCAAGTACTCACGGGCTGAAAACGGAGGTCGTATGCAGATTCGGCGGCCGTTTGAAGTCAGCAGTGTAAAAGGTGACCGAATCGGATTCCGGCACTTGGAGGACTCGAACTTGATATCTTGTTGTTCATCCATGATGTGAGCAACGGATGTATCCGTAGTAGCCATGGTCACATCATCCTCCCCTTCTTCACGGAAAACCGTCCTCGGTTTTTCCATATGATGTTCTTCACATAGTCCATTCAAAATAACCTGTTTCATCCAATCAAAACTAGAGAAACTCGAAGTAGTGTGATTAGCAATAACATGTTTCTCTAAATCCGAACAAATGAAAACTCTATGCATCAAATATATTCCTCTATCATTATATTTGCCAAAGATATGAAAAATAGCATTAGTTGGACATGGCAAATCAGACTTAGCAAATAATTTCTCCTTCAAATTATCGAGCTCACAAAAATCATCAAACTGAACATAGCCCAAAGTATTTAAAGAAGATAGCAATTTACGTTCCTCAACTTCATTAGCAATGTGAACAACATGCTTAAAATCACCACACAAAGAAACACTAGAAATAGCATGTTCATTCACTAGTTGTGGCATGGATATAAGTGAAGCATTATCACACAATTCTTCTTTATCACAAGGAACAGCGAGTAAATCAACTTGTGACAAAGGAATACTAGCATTTGGTTCCACTAACGGTTGCTCTACTTTAGCATGAAAAATGGACAAATTTACTTCGTTAACAACGCACTCACCTTGATTAATTTCAGTACCATTTACTTTACCTTTGATGTCCTCTTCAGATGATCGAGGTGTCTCGAACTTGAGTGTGAACAATGGAATTGGTGGCTCTTTCATGTCTCTCTCCTCCTTTTCGTGATTACGCACTTCCTGCAAATGGTTAGTAATTGGAGGCAAAGACATAGCGTGTTTCTTTTTCATATCCTCCTCTATTTTACTTTCAGCATTGCAAGCAAGTTGTAATAAATGAGAAAGAGATCTATATTTTTCACAAGCAAGCATGTCCTGAATTTCTTTGTTAAGCCCACGTAAAAACCTCAATTCTGTAGCTTCTTCGCATTCATCTAAGCCACAGCGTAATAAACAAGCATGCATATCATGTGAAGTAATACTTTTGGTATCTTGTTTTAAACATTGCAGTTTGTTGAGCAGAATATCAGTATAATACATGGGAACATAAACATCTCTGAAATATCGTTTCAAGTCTTTCCAAGATTGTGGTATTTTGTTATGCCTACAAAGATGTTTCCAATCATTAGAATCATGTTTAATTAAAACACTAGAGGCACACATAACCTTTTGTTTCTCAGACAAGACATGCTTTATAAATCCTCTATCAACCGCTAGCTCCCAATTAATGTAAGCATGAGGATCATAATTTCCCTAGAAATAAGGTAGTGCAGATTTGATATTACATAGAACATTGTCACTTACCTTATAATCGTCATGTTGATCACTCCTCATGTCTCGACGAAGATATCGATGTTGAGCACAGCTATCCCCAATTATCTTGCGTATCCCTGCCATTGTTAGTAGAAAAGAAGAAAACATACACAAAAATATGCACGTTCCTATTAATTACTAGGTAGTGGCAGCTCAAAAATCACACACACTCAAGCTTTTAACCAAGCTCTTACAAGATCTTACCAATGCAAGCGGAATGGTGACATACACCGAACTCAACCAAGCACCCCAATGGACGTTGGATGTATCGATGCCTTGGCAAACACTTGCTGTACGGCTGCAATCAAATCTGTGGAGCTCTGGGTAGGCTTAAATATGTAGCAAAGGAATAACAAATGCTCAAATCAGAGAATGCAAAGTTGAATGATCATTCAAAGTTAAGTACCGTGCTGGTCCTAAGCTAGAACGTACTAGAGACGCGAGCCTAGACACAAACGATACCACAAAATAGCACTAGAAATAACTCAAGCACACTCTGATATATCAAATTAATCTCAAATATACAACTGATTTTTCTTTTCCTTCTTTCTTCTTCTTCTTCTTTCTTTTCATGTTTTTTTTCTTTTTTCTTTTGGTGCGGCTCTTTTTTTTGTTTTTTATGCACCTTTCTGCCTTTTTTTCTCCTTTTTTTTGATTTTTTTTTTACCAAACACAAACTCAAGGACCTTATTGTAAGATTACAGGGACTCAAATGAAAATACAAAAATTACAGGGACTCAAATGAAAAAGTCCTAATCCAAAATTAAAATTATACAAAAATGGAATGCTCTCGTCCCGTAGATTCTGTTTTTGTAAACGGATCTCCAATCCGACACTCCAAAAGTTTTCACCAAGATGTCTAGCAACTCACGGTGCGGACTGAAACCGAGAGTAGAGGAAAGGAGTCGGACTTTGTCATGGTGGTGGTGGGTGCGGGGTGGAAGGAAACGGCAGGTGTTCGGATTTGGTGCGCATGAAAGAGATAAAAAAAAGGAAATATGATCTTCAGCCGATCCAATCAACTATTTCCTTCCCGAACCAAACAAAACTAATCTAATCTCTACCTTCCATCTTCCGCACGCCTTCCATCTTCCTCAAGCGCATCAGCACGGCCATGCAAGATCACATACAGAACCACGGAACAGAGGGCAACCACACGGCATAAATCCTAGATGCAACTTAACAACTCCAAAACCAACCGACGGAAACTTCCGAAAACTACAAAAATAGAACCGTGGCAGCGAGCCGATTCCGTTTTCGTAGGTTCCGACAACAACAAAGACAAGGGGGCAGCGACGACTGTGGTACAAAACGTGACCAGAGCTCGAAACTCTAAATGAACTAGACGCTAAGACCAGCAACACAATGTGACGATGCAACACAAAATTCAACAAAGCAAAAACTGAAAAGAACAATGCAATGGTACAATATGGCTAGGTAAATGATACGAATTATTTTGTATGGCTATTTTCTGGTTATAGGAAGATAAAAACTCACTGGGCAACGAAAGCTCTGATACCACCTGATGGACCCTGAGTTACTCTCGACACTCAAGGCTGTTGTTGGCCCGATCTTTCGCTGGCTTGATGATAACTACGATTTGGGAGAAACGTTGACGATCCGACTACAACCGTACAAGACGTTGTGTTGCGCCTTAGCGATCGATACACCTCTCCGTGGGTTGTTGATCTTGCCGGTGCAGATCAACCTTATTCCTGCAAGCAAATCGAAGAAACAAGCAAGAACAAGATAAAAGCAATCCGAATTGCAAATAGGAATTAATACACACGATAAGTTGGGGTTCCGAAGAACAAGCAGACGGACGGTCTAGCCGACATGCGCGCTGCAAGCAAGTAGCAATGGCTAAACTTTAATCTATCAAAACCCAAGAAACTCTAAAGGACTACCTAGCTATTTAAGGAGGTGGGAGGTCCTCTAGGTCGTCCTCCACCTGGTTGGGGCGCACCCCACATGGGCCCCACTTGGGCCGGGGTACCAGACGAAGTTACAAGCCCATAGGCCCATTACAGGTGTCGCAACACATTGTTTCTTCAGTTGCTGTCGAGTGAGATGGAATTTGGCAATGAGGCTGGATTCATTGGAAAGAGGACTCCGAGAGCTTTCCATCAAGTACTCACGGGCTGAAAACGGAGGTCGTATGCAGATTCGGCGGCCATTTGAAGTCAGTAGTGTAACAGGTGGCCGAATCGGATTCCGGCACTTGGAGGACTCGAACTTGATATCTTGTTGTTCATCCATGATGTGAGCAACGGATGTATCCGTAGTAGCCATAGTCACATCACCTCTATCATTATATTCGCCAAAGATATGAAAAATAGCATTTGTTGGACATGGCAAATCAAACTTAGCAAATAATTTCTCCTCCAAATTATTGAGCTCACAAAAACCATCAAACTGAACATAGCCAAAAGTATTTAAAAAAGTTATCAATTTACGTTCCTCAACATCATTAGCAATGTGAACAACATGCTTAAAATCAGCACACAATGAAACACTAGAAATAGCATTTTCATTCACTAGTTGTGGTAGGGATATAAGTGAAGCATTATCAACAACTCTTCTTTATCACAAGGGACAGCAAGTAAATCAACTTGTGACAAAGGCAAATCAGAAGCAGTTTCCACCAAAATTTGCTCTAGATTAGCATGGATAGTGGACAAATGTGACTCATTAGAAGCACACTCACATTGAGTAATATCAGCACCATTTAATTTACCTTTTATGCCCTCTTCAGATAATGTAGGTGCATCAGTCTTCTCTTCTTCCTTCGTGAGCGATGGAGATGACATCTCGAGCCTATTGCTCTTCTCCTCATGGTGAATGTTCTGAGCTCCATGCAAAATGTCAGTAATAGGAGGCACAAGCATAGCTTGTTTCTCCCTTGGGTTCTTTAAAACATTGCTCTCAACACTGCAAGCAAGCATGAACAAGTGGCCTATATGATTATATGTCACATTAATAAGCCCAGCCTGAATATCAGAATTAAGCTCTCTAAAAAAATCTAGTCATTGTGTTCTCATTGCTTTCTTTTAAACCACTATAAGTGATACAAATTTTAAAGTTATGAAAGTACTCCCGCACGGTTTTGTCACCTTGTTTTAGATGTTCTAATTTCTCAAGTAGAGTACGTTTATAATATGAAAACACAAACTTTTTCCTCATCATTGTTTTGCATTCATCCCAAGTTTCAAGCTTATTGCCAACTGTGTACCACCAAAATGATGCAGAACCGGTACATTTATTACTAGCAGCCTTAATCATTTGAGCATTAGAGAAATCATACTCATCAAATTGTTTGTCTACTGCTAGCTCCCAATTAACATAAGCGGATCATACTTAGCATCAAAATCTGGCAATTTAGATTCTACCCTTGCAAGATCATTATCATGTACCTCATATGTGATGCGTGAAGAAGTCGCTATATCTCATTGATGGTGAAGATGTTGATGTTGAGCATGACCATCTTGTTTCCCCTTGCACAATCCTGCCATGGTTAGTAGCAAACAAGAAACATACACAAGAATATGCACACTCCTATCAACTACTAGGTAGTGGCAGCTGAAATATCACACACACTCAAGCTTTTCACCAAGCTCTTACAAGTTCTTACCAAAGCAAGTGGAATGGTGACGTACACCGACTCAACCAAGCACCCCAATGGAGTTTGGATGTATCGATGCATTGGCAAACACTTGCTGTACGGCTACAATCAAATCTGTGGAGCTCTAGGTAGGCTTAAATATGTAGTAAAGGAATAGCAAATGCTCAATCTAGAGAATGCAAAGTTGAATGATCGTTCAAAGTCAAGTACCGTGCTGGTCTAAGGCTAGAACGTAATAGAGAAGCGAGCCTAGACATAAACGGTACCACAAGATAACACCAGAAACAACTCAAGCACACTCTTAATATATGAAACCAAACTGATTTTTTTTTGCCTTCTTTCTTTCGTTCTTTGTTTCTCTTATTTTTATTTTCTTTCTTTTCTTTTTTTTGGTGCGGCTTTTCTTTTTCTTTTTCTTATGCACCTTTCTGCCTTTTCTTCTCTCATTTTTATTTTATTTTTTTTAACAAAAACCGACTCAAGGATCTTAATGTAAGATTACAGGGACTCAAATATAAATACAAAAATTACAGGGACTCAAATACGAAAATCCAAACCCAAAATTAGAACTATACAAAAATGAAATGCTCTCGTTGCATAGGCTCCGTTTTTGCAAACAGATCTTCAATCCGACGCACGAAAAATTTTCACCCAAGTGTATGGGATGTCACGGTATAGCCGTGAGGGAGGGAGTCTGACTCAGAGATCTCGGCCTGGTGGTGGTGGGTGGCAAAGGAAGGACACGGCACACGGAGTCCGAATAAAAGGAAAACTCTCATGCAAGGAAACCGAATCCGGTTCAAATAGAAACCGATCCAATCTACTACCAAAAACCGATCTAATCTACTCTTCTCCTTCCTTCTTCCTCACGCACAACATCACATGCGCACCATCACGAATACAACCACGGCACAGCCACCGAACAGAAACCTTAGATGCAACTCAAGAACTCAAAAACTAACCGACAGAAACTTCTGAAAACTACAAAAATAGAACCGTGGCAGCAAGCCGATTCTGTTTTCGTAGGTCCCGACGACAACAGAGACATGGAGGCAAACGACTGTGGTACAAAACGTGACCAGAACTCGAAACTCTAAACGAACTAGACGCTAAGACCAGCAACACGACGTGACAATGCAACAAAAATTCAACAAAGCAAAAACTACATAGAACAATGCAATGGCACAAATGTGGCTAGGTAATGTATGAAATTTTTTTTTGGCTATTTTCTGGTTATAGGTAAAACTGAAAACTCACCGAGCAACGAAAGCTCTGATACCACCTGATGAACCCTGAGTTCCTCTCGACACTCAAGGCTGTTGTTGGCCCGATCTTTCGGTGAGTTGTAGGTAACTACGATTAGGGAGAAACGTTGACGATCCGACTACAACCGTACGAGACGTTGTGTTGTGCCTTAGCGATCAATACACCTCTCTGTGGGTTGTTGATCAGCACTTGGAGGACTTGATCTTGATATCATCTTGTTCATCCATGATGTGAGCAATTGTTGTATCCGTAGTAGCCATGGTCACATCAAGCTAGCTCCAGGAAGAGGCCAAGAAAACTGATCATTGATGATGATGATGAAGACTCGGACGACATAATTCCCAAGAGAGATATTTTCAAATTATTTGAGTGCAATATTTTAGAGGTGGCATATAATGGGATTTATTTGATGCACTCAAATAAGAGAGAGGAATATATGAATAAAATTGAAGATATAGTTGGGAATATGGGAGGGAAATGGAGGGAATGGAATACATAAGATTTTAGCCCCAAATATGTGGTAGAAATCTAGAGAATTAATTATGGGCTAAATGAGATTTTGAATGACAAGGATATAATCTATTTCCTTAGCACAAGAGCAATTATTCACAATGTTTGTAATAATACCATTCTTGTGCCGAGAAGGGATCAAGCCGTAGGAATTAAACTGGCGGTTAGATCAAAAGGAGGAATTTGGATATTTGGATCGAGAATCAAAGGATAGGTTTAAGATCAAAGGATGGGTTAACAATTAATTCCAATGGAATTAGAATTTTTGGTGGTTTAGATTCAAGGGTAATATGGGAAGGTTTCTAGGACCATAATTCATAAAAGGGTTTTTAATTGAATTGAAATAGAGGAATTTTACAAAAGAAGGTTTAAAGTGAAAAATCGAATCAAAGTAAATACCTTGGTTTAATAAGATCAATTTTAGAATAAAAACCACGAAAGACTTTAAATAGCAAAGAGAGATTCTATGCAAGTTAATTTTTGGAGGTCTCTTTAATTATATTTTCCTAGGTTTAAAAGGTTAATAAGAACATAAGAACCAGCATGATGCTTAATTAGAAAATAAGTAATTTTCAGGATGTTACATTCAATATCTTCACTTTGTCATTCTTGGTATCGTTAGGTGTAATTATATCATTTGAGCATTAACACCTTTGCAATCCTTAAGACCTATTTCTTTCATTCAACTCAATAAAATTATTAGTCCCAATGATCTGGTTGTCAACCTCCACATGTTAACCAACCGATCGCATGTATAATAGGATATGAATAAATGATGAGTATTAATCAACACCAGAAGTGTCATATACTCAAATATATGCTCAAATGTAAAGATCTCAATTAAATGAAAGTGAATAACTTGGACCGATTACATGCATAACTAAAGTATAGGATTTGCTCCCCCTAAATGTATGCATACAAAATATTTGTGTGAAGCAAGAGTATGCATAACAAGATATTAAACATTGAGAGCTTATCCTATACAAGAATAGAAGGCATTTATCAAATATAGACATTAAAATAAAAACATACCTTCATCATCTCCATGTTCTCAATGTAAAGAGACTAAACAAGATATGGCTCAAACAAAACATTAGTCTCACATGAAAATATTATATATGAATATATCAATACGTGCATGGAGAGAAAGAGTGATACATATAGCTTGATCTCCACGCATTTCATCCTTATAACAATATTAGTCTCATGTAATTGAATTTGTCATTAATCACCAAAACCAAATTAATGGCACTTGAACTTTCAGTAAGCACTTCAACTGGTAGCTTCCTGGACCATAAAAGCTTCTTAACACAACTGTTGCGATGACACCCTTCATATGACCAATGAGAAAACAGTTGCTCACTTGTGAACAAGTATGAAGAAAGACATCAAGAGCAATTGTGTCTAAATGAATATTCATTTTGATGCAATTCGATAAGAGAAAAAGTGAGATTTTTTTAGATAATGGAATAAAACATCCTGACTTTTGCTCCAATAGCTACAACCAATTATTACAAGGTTCAAACAATAAAAACCAAACAAGGTAAAGATCCCACAAGTACAGAATTCTATTGGTGAATCTCTATCCAAAGTTGGCAAAGAGCTGCATGATCGTCGACTCAAGT